>NC_090267.1:147498709-147802959 GCF_040414725.1 Anabrus simplex | reverse complement strand
TTTAACTTTCGAAGGAACTTCAAATATGAGATTCAGGTTCGGTTGTCAGTTCCCTCTTAGCAGTGCTCGTGTGCAGTTGAGTTGACGGTTGCTGTGAGGAGGTAGCGTGGACGGTATAGAGTAGTGCTTTTGCGAGTGTAATACGTAAGTTATGGGGGAGCAAAGTGGTGGTGAGGAGTCTCCTGATCCTTCAACCCTCAAAGTTGCTCGGGAAGAGACAGTTCAAATGGAACAGGATGAGGATGATAGTCTAAGTGAGAATAGTAGTACAGTGAGTACACCTAATACACCCAATGAGGTAGTGAATAAAGAGACTGCTACTTCGAATTCGAAGACTGAGTCGCAGGAACTTTATCCTAGTACTCATTATGGACCTTTCATTATTTTTGTGGAGTCCACAGCATCAGGCAATGTCGGTAACATGCATCCTATGACCCTAGGTAGGACTTTCTATGAGAACAATATTCCAGGCATAAAATCAGTGGCCCGCAAGGGACGCAATAGGGTACAAATAGAATTTGTCTATGCTGTACAGGCAAATTCATTTTTGAAACACCCTATATTAGTTGAGCTGCAGTTACGGGCATACATACCTAGCTCTAATGTATTGCGGGTAGGAGTCATCAGGGGAGTAGAGAAGACCTTGACTGAGGATGCCATATTAAAGCACTTGAAGTCTCCTGCTACAATAAAATCTGTAAAACGTTTGAACCGTCGAGTTGTTAACGAAGAAGGCACACAGTATGTACCTACTGGATCTATCAAAGTGGTTTTTCGTGCACAGAAACTTCCACAGTACGTGTCTTTATATCAAGTGCATTTAGAGGTGGAGCCATATGTTTTTGCTCCCATCATCTGCAAAAAATGCCAGCGGTACGGGCACGTTGATAAGCATTGCAGAGCAACAAGTCCCAGGTGTGGGAAATGTGCATTGCACCATACTACGGCGAACTGTACTGAAACTTTCTTTCAATGTGTGCATTGTCGCGGTTCCCATTCAACTGGCAATGTGGATTGTCCAACGCACCAACAGCAGGTCCACATTAAAAAGATAATGAGCCACCAGAATTTATCTTTCAAGGACGCTGTTCAAAAAGTCCAACCTAGGGAATATAATCTAGTGGACACTTCTCAAAATTTTCCCCCTTTAAATGGGGAGGGGCAGACTCCTACACAGTCGAATCCCCGTAAGAGGAAATTCACTCAAGTAATTTTAAAATCCCCGAGACCAGCACCAGCCCCAGGATATGATAAGGAAGGTTACCAAAATTTGGTTCGCGAGCTTCCCCGCATGGAGATGGCGGCTTCAAGACTTACACCTGTTTACGGCGGCGCAAACCGTCGGATGGAGGCATCTTTTGACGAACCTGTTGCCACGAGTAGCGCATCCATGGCGCAGCCACTTTCGTCATTTCATAGGCAAAGAGAACATCTTCAAAGTGGTCTTTATCAATCTATTCAGCAATTAGTACAATTATTGGGTGATCACCCCGCGTTAGCGCATAATGTATTCCAGTTAAGGGACAGGATTTGTAATTTTATTCAATTCTATGATCAGAATCACTCAATGGAATGCTAGAAGTCTCATGAACAAGCGTCATGAGCTATATAAATTAATACAGGAAACAGTACCTCACTTCGTAGCTATACAAGAAACTTGGTTTCATCTAGAGACTCGCATCAAGTATCCAAATTACACAGTTTTACGTAATGATGGACCCGGTTACGGGGGGGTTGCCTTTTTGGTCCACTCATCCGTGACATATAGCATCCATTTGAACATTCAGGCCATACCCCATACATATGTTATAGGATTATATTATATGCATTTTTTACTTGTGAATATCTACTGTCCTCCTGAATTTTCCATTACTGAGAGACAATGGAACCAATTCTTTCAACAATTTAATACCGAACCATATGTTTTTATCTTTGGGGACTTTAATCTTCATCACACCCTGTGGGGAGGACATTTGGATACCCTTAAAGGTACACAGTTCCTTAATGAAGTAAATAACCATGCTTTCGCTATTTTGAATGATGGCTCTCCTACGCGTTTGACTGCGCCTTCTGCCCCTCCTAGCGCAGTAGATTTAACATTGTGTAAGCGAAATATGGTGTCTATCGCTACATGGCATACTTTGAGTGATACTTATTCCAGTGATCATTTCCCTATTGTTATTACTTATGGAGTAGGCAGACCTTTTTCTCCACCCCCCCACACTGTTTCACATAACATGATTCGATCTTTAAGGAGTTTTAAACCACAAATATATACTGCCTACATTGAGGACGCGTTACAAAAAATACCGGTAAATACTTTTTCATATCAAACTTTAATGCAGATTTTAACAGCTTATATTAACCTTCATCACCCCATCAGCGCTTCACCTCCTTTATCTTCTAGAAAACCTGTGCATGTTAAGTGGTGGGATGAAGAATGCCATTTGATGATTCAAACTCGTAAAGTACTGTTTCGACAATATAGGCAGCACGCAACACCTGAGCATTACTTCCGGCTCAAACGACACATGGCACAAACCCGCCGACTTTTCCATCAAAAACGGCGTGACGCTTGGAGGGAGTTTATATCGTCCTTCACGCGCCAGGTTCCGATTGCAGACTTGTGGAATGCCATCAGGGCAATCACAAGAGTGACGCAGCACTCCCCTGCCAAGACCATCCCAGGTCAAGTATTATCAGATTTTCTTGTTAGAGAAGCGCCAGATTTTGTAGTGCCACAGTATGTTCCTTACCAAGACCCACTAGACACACGTTTTTCCGTATTGCTACAACCCTGCGACTATCAGGAATTAGAAGCAGTACTCCGCTCATGCTCAAATTCTTCCCCAGGTCCAGATAATGTTTCCTATCAAATGCTCCAATTACTACCTATTCGCGCAAAGAAGGTATTACTAAATAGGTATAATGATATTTTTCGCAATCATAGTACACCTGTTAGTTGGAATGAATTTTTCCTAATCCCCATTCTTAAAAACAAGCAGTTACCCACAGAGGTAAGTAATTATCGCGGTATAGTCCTCGGTTCGTGCATCCGTAAAGTGTTTCTAAAGATCTTACTTCGAAGAATCCTATGGGTATTAGAATACTATAACTTGACGCCTCGATATCAATATGCCTTTTTTAAGGGACGCAGTACATCTGATGCATTTAATAGTTTTGTTATCGATTTACTTTTAGCTCGTCATAGAAAACATAGTACCATAGCGGTTTTTCTTGATATTCAACGGGCTTATGATTCCGTACCTTTGCACATCTTATGGGAAAAACTTGCAACTCTTAAGATTCCTGAGGGATTTATTAGCATTCTCCGACAACTTCTGACTTATCGAACACTACGATTTAAATCGACGCCTTGTACACTCCAGCCCCGGCAGGTAAGTAATGGGTTGCCTCAGGGCGATATTCTGAGTGGTATTCTTTTCGCTCTTTTTATGAAAGATTTTGAAACGGTCATTGTACGTCATGCTCGCATACAGGCGTACGCTGATGATTTTTTGATTTATTGTACACACGAAGATTTACAGCTCTGTAGACAACATATTAGTCTCGCGCTTTATGAAGCTAGAACATGGTTAGAGGCCCATGGGTTAAATCTTTCCATAGCGAAATGTCGAGCAATGATATTTACACATCGCAGAACCTATGACCGATCGCCACTTGCCTTTGATCAGTATGAAATACCAGTGGTTAACCACCATAAATATCTTGGGTTATTTATCGATCAAAAACTTACATGGAAACATCATTTTTTATATTTGCGTTCGAAGAGTGAACGGTATATTCAGGTTATACAGGCCGTAACCCGTAGGCAATGGGGGGCAGATCCCGTTGTGGTGCTATCTCTGTACAAAACCACTATTCGGACGATATTGGATTACGGATCACATATTTTCGACGTAGCATCTTCTACTAACTTACATATTCTTAACACTTGTCAATATCAAGCAATACGATCCTGTATTGGAGCTTTAAAATCCACACCTACCAATGCCCTCCTCGTTGAAGCCTGCGAAGCTCCCTTACAAGTACGTAGAAAAATACTTGCAACGAAATATTTACTTAAAAAGTTTTCATTCACAAGTCATCCTCTAATTCCGAAGTTACAGTTACTCTCGGAGTATTATTCAGTTAGGCGCCAGGGTTTAAGCAGATTGCCTGCATTGTTTCATGCATTTAATACATTAAAGTCGAAGCAGTGTACCTTAATACACAGTGCTACTTTACTACCCTATACTTTACCCTATCCGGTTTCTCATTTTAAGCCTCAAATCATTTGGCCTATGCGTAATGGCTCTACTACATTTCCTTGTCTGCAGGGGATCGAGATATGTCCAGTTAAACGAGTGAAATTTTCTCATATTCCACGAAGCATAAACATTTTTACAGATGGGGCAAAGAACATTAATGGAGTCGGTTCCGCTTATTATATACCTTCTCTAAATTTTAGTGAACAATATGGTTTGCCTAGTGTCTGTTCGATTTTTACGGCGGAGCTATTTGCCATACAGCAAGCCTTACTTTTTGTTCAGCGAAAGGGATATACGCGAGCTACAATCTATACGGATTCGCTGAGTGCATTACAATCTTTGGTTTCTGATGAGTTATCCTATAATTGGTATATTTACAATGTCAAGAGTATCCTTTATATGCTTGACAATGTCGGTATTTCCATAACTTTAGTATGGGTACCAGGTCACGTGGGTATCGCCGGTAATGAAAAAGCAGACTGTTTTGCAAAACAAGCTTCTCGTCTTCCTGTTCCGAATACTAACAATATGGTTCCAGCTTCTGATTATGTAGTTATTTTTCGACAGGAGGGACGTTCAGACTGGCAGAATTTCTTCCGACAAACTGCACAAGTCAAAGGTAAATTTTATTATCATTTACAACCAAGCCTTTTAGTTAAACCTTGGTTTATACGAGGATCTTATACTAGACGACATATTATTAACATCATTCGGTTACGGTTTAATCATGCCCTCACACCACAATATCGATCACGGTTCCATTTAACGCAAGATACCAACTGTTTGTGTGGTACAGATATCCGTAATGGCGATTCTAATCACATCCTCTTTGAATGTTCTTTGTATACTAACCAACGTAAAAAACTTATGGCTAACCTCCAGCGACTTAAGCAGGTTTTTCCTACCAGTGTTTCTTGTTTGCTCTGTAATCCTACAGAAG
This sequence comes from Anabrus simplex, assembly GCF_040414725.1. Classification (NCBI taxonomy): domain Eukaryota; kingdom Metazoa; phylum Arthropoda; class Insecta; order Orthoptera; family Tettigoniidae; genus Anabrus; species Anabrus simplex. Next base: position 147,797,748 of record NC_090267.1, on the reverse strand, counting down.
AGATTATTAGAGTGCTAAATTTGTTTCTAGATGAAGCCAAGATCGTGTTATAATTTTGTCTATAATATCCAGTGAGAATTACTCATGCTTTCTCAGGTTCCATTTGAGTGATTCCTCATATCATTAGTGTATTACTTGTGAGTGCTATTTTGGATTTTTCGTGTGGGTGACGCTTTAAACGCAGTGTGATTGCAAGATTGGAAGTTTCCCGTATGACAACAGTCTATACTAGCAAAATGGGGTAGTTATGTGATATAGTGAAGTTTCGTGTTTTGTGTTTTTCTACTTGCAAGTTCAGGCATCAATTATTGATTTGAAGTGTTTTCATTTAGACTAGTGTGTTTACATGCGTAAGCGAGTATTGACTGGGTGAAATGTCGTAGACACAGCCCAATAAGCATCAGCAAGCAAGCAAGCAAGGTTCGGTTGTCTTTGGTAGTGGTCGGTAGTGGTGTTAAAGGTAGCACCTCTTTGGGTAGCACAACAGCTATAAAATATAAGTGCTCGACGTGATTGTACATTAATTTATTTTTGTAGGTACTGAAGGTTATATTTCTTTAAGTATGAATTTAACAGCTATTATGTTATACGCATTCATTATTTTATAATGTTATGGACCTGTAAATTAACTATGTAATTGCTAGATACCTAATGATGTAACCTATATTTTGCCGTAAGCGTAATTTCATAGTGTTTGATTGTGTCTATGTGTTACACATTTTGAACGGATGGAGAGTTTGCATTTTGTTAAAAAATAAATTAATTTGTAGGGATTCAGCCGTATACACAACATGGGTGACAGTAGTGATACTCAGACTCAAGAACAACAGCAAGCCCCACAAAAAGGATGGGAAGCACTAAAATGTCACGTTCTGGAACATAAGGTCGAAGTAGCTCTGTGGGCTACTCGTGTTTTTACAATATTGTTCACGTTTGCCTACCTAATTCCAATCTTTGGGTAAGTGTAGTTTTGGCTTATGTAAGTACCATAACTTTCTAAAATTTTGTTTTTCTTTGCAAGTTGTTAAATTTACTTAATTGCTAGTATGTTAATTGTAATGCACGTATATTTCTAAGAACCTTATTAAATTTGGACGTTAGACTCTGTAACTTATGATGAATTAATTCCCTGAAAAAACTCCTTTTTATTTTATTGTGAGTTAAAATTTGAATTGTTTTTTTAAGACACCAGTTCCTTTCATATGTTGTGAAGGAATCTTTTAATCGTTTATGTCAGAATGTATATAATACCTGAAGTTAGAATACTTGGCTAGTTTTTTCTAGCCCAGAGATGCAGCCTACTTGTTGACCTTGTAATTTGTGTGGTGTAAGAAAATGCTTAAAGGCTTTTTTCCTATTAGTTTTGTTTTCAGGCTATGTAATAGTTTTGTTTGTTTAGTAGCCATTAATCCTTTCTTTCTGTTCATTTAGTGGGTGTCAGTTATTCACATGTAAGAATTTAAGTTTTGTGTTTATAGCTTGCTTTGACAGTTGAAGTGAAAAATATTTAAGTTTACAAATAATTATTTTCTTTTAACTTATTACAAGATGAGGTAGAATGAATAGCCTATTGTAGAAATCTTCTCCCATTATTACCATGTCATGGGAGTGCCGTGGAGTTCTTACGTGAAAATTTAGAAGTCCAGATGACTAAAGTGTGACATTCAGCTCACATTACATCTGAGGAGGCAGTATTGAAATGTTAAATGGATGGGAGATGAAGAGAAATGATTGTAGGAAGACTTAGGATGTCACCGAGATCGATAGCTGCAGTCGCTTAAGTGCGGCCAGTATCCAGTATTCGGGAGATAGTAGGTTCAAACCCCACTGTCGGCAGCCCTGAAAATGGTTTTCCATGGTTTCCCATTTTCACACCAGGCAAATGCTGGGGCTGTACCTTAATTAAGGCCACTGCCGCTTCCTTCCCACTCCTAACCCTTTCCTGTCCCATCGTCGCCATAAGACCTCTCTGTGTCAGTGCGACATAAAAAAGCAACTAGCAAAAAAAACATAGGATGTTACAAGGAAACAAATCAAGGATACATCAGAGAGAGTTGTTGTCCATCATTCTGTCACTTCTTGTGAAGTAGAACTACAATTATTCATATAGAGCTTGTATTTATATTTCTCTTGGCCACATTTAAAGTCTTAACTTATCAACATTGATACCATTTCAATCAGCCCCTCTCGAGTGTCTTCTGGTACTTATGAGGGGGGTGTTTTTGAATGATTAGTTAAATTGTCCCTAAATATAACACAGTATTATTTCTATATTTAGTCTTCGCACTCAAGAACGAACAGCAGCCACCGTAGTAGCAATACATGACATTTCAAATGTCACGCAATTATCACTACCAGCAGTAAAGAACTTACTCTTATGCCAAGGTACTTCGTATCTTAAACATATGTCCTAGAAATCACATGGACCAATCTCAAATACAATCTAAAGACCATTGAAAGTGTGAAAGCAAATTCCCTGAAAGCAGCACTGGGGGTCTCAGAGTTCACTTCCTCCAGACTAGCATACGAGCTTGCCCGAGGAACCTTCCTCATAGAAGACTTATGCACCAGGCGCACACTGCCAACTACACAACAAGAAACTCAACTAAGAAGGAACAGACACTAAAAGAGAGCGAATATAGTCAGTTCTACATAACTGATGCTCTGATAAGCCAAAACCGAGGACCAAACAACAGACTACGCAGCATAATAACAAGACTAACGATGCACAGCCTTCGTCATAAACTTCGCAACTGAAAACTGATGATTCTTTACACCTAAGAACCTGGAGATGACTATTGTGATGTACTGCAAAGCCAACTGAGGTAACGTTTCCGAATTCCAATTTCTGTAACACTAGTGTGGTTAAAACAAATACGATTCCATTTATAATTTCAATTTCTTTCTCCTGGATGTCCATTGCGGGTTTGCTGAATTCATTCTAGGTGGAAAAAACATTTCCTTCTACATACTTATTTTATTAAACACAGAATTCTTTAAAAAAAATTATATTAATCTAAAAATATATACCGGTAATGTCTGAAAGAAGAAGTATTTCACTCATATTTTTGCACTGTATGTTGCATACAACCAGAATTTTGCATTTTAAAACTTTAAATTCCTTCATTAAAGGTGCAGTTAAAACTAAAATTGTGAATGAATTTGGATCACATTTTTATGTCTTTTATGTCTTTTTTGTGTGGATAGTTTTAGGTCTTTGTACAGGTCTTATTTTAGGCAATTTATAGTTCTTCAACTTCAGAGCCACCGGGCGAGTTGGCCGTGCGCGTAGAGGCGCGCGGCTGTGAGCTTGCATCCGGGAGATAGTAGGTTCGAATCCCACTATCGGCAGCCCTGAAAATGGTTTTCCGTGGTTTCCCATTTTCACACCAGGCAAATGCTGGGGCTGTACCTTAATTAAGGCCACGGCCGCTTCCTTCCAACTCCTAGGCCTTTCCTATCCCATCGTCGCCATAAGACCTATCTGTGTCGGCGCGACGTAAAGCCCCTAGCAAAAAAAAAAAAAAAAAACTTCAGAGCCCTACTCATAATCTTCTCTGTTCAAATTTCTTAAGCAAAGAGATGCAAAGGATGAATAAATGACTTTTCTTAAGTTACAAACTTATTGATTTACCTTGTAATTCATCATCATCATCATCTGTCCCCCCTTTCCAGCTGACACCGGGTGAGGGCAAATATAGTTCCTCTCCATCCTCTCTCTGCACCATTCCCATTCATCATTGTGTTCCGGTCCAGGTTCCGTTGTCCTGTGCTGTTTTTCAGAGTACATCCATTGTAATCTTGGCCTCCCTATAATCTATCTTTCCAGTGCTTGTCTTGGCAGTCTTTCGTCTGCTTAACATGTCCAAACCACCTCAAATCTGTTCTGTTCCAGTTTGTCATTAGTTTTTGCACATTTAGCTAATTTTGCATGTCTTGATTTTGCACTCTATCCCTCCTTGTCTTCTATACCATACTCCTCAGGAATTTCATTTCAGCTGCCTGTACTCCACTCCACTCTCATCTGAGTCACTCTTCAGGTTTCTGCTGCATATGTCAATCTAGGTAAAGAATATCCCTTGAACATTATTTCTTGGGCCAATGGCCTAGAAGTTTGGAAGTAGGAGGAAGGGAAGAGGTAGGAAAGGGAAATGTGGAGTAGTGGATAGGAAAAGACAGGTGGAACAGGGTCATGGGAGTGAGAAAAGGGAAGAGGAAGTAGCTTGTGCAGCTATCAGGAAAGATAGGACTGACCAGGTGGGGAGGGGATCAAATGAGGTGGGTAGGGTTGAGGCTCTGGTCATGGGGGATTCTATGGTTAGACATGTCGGGAAAGTGTGTGGAGGAAAGGGTACCAGGGTAGAGTGTTATCCAGGAATTAGGTTAAGGCAGATGTTGAGGAAAGTGGAAGAGAAGGAGGAGGGAAAGGAGAAGGTGGTAGTGTTTCATGTTGGTACTAACAATGTAAGACAAGCAGGTATAAGTACCAACATAGTTGGGGATGTGTGGGATCTGGTAAATGCAGCACGGATGAAGTTTAAGGAAGCGGAGATTGTTATCAGTGGAATACTGTGTAGGAGGAATACTAACTGGAAGGTGATTGGGGATTTAAATGAGACTATGGAGTGGGTATGTGGGAAACTGGGAGTTAAATTTCTAGATCGTAATGGGTGGGTAGGAGATAGGGATCTGCGCTCAGATGGCTTCACTTAAACTGCAGTGGTACATATAAGTTTAGAAGGGTTATAGGGACGCACATTCAGGGAAACAGGGTGCGCTAGAGAGCGGTGTTAAGGGAACAGGGAACTGGAAATCAAGTAGGGATGACATAAAACTGTTAGTGCTCAACTGTAGAAGTATTGTAAAGAAAGGAATAGAATTAAGTAATTTAATAGATATATACTTACCAGGTATTGTAATAGGAGTTTAATCATGGCTGAGAAATGATATAATGGATACAAAAATTTTCTCACGGAACTGGGGGGTGTATCGTAGAGATAGGATGGGAATGGTAGGAGAGGAGTATTCATTCTCGTGAAAGAAGAATTTGTAAGCTACGAAAAAGTTAAAGACAAGCACGGAATTCTAGGGAAAAGGCTCATTTCTATAGATAATAGGCAGCTAGATGTCTTTGGAGTGTACAGACCTGGAAAGGGTAGCGCAGATGCTGATTCAGAATTAGCTGATAAGATAATCAGCTATGTGGGAAACGATAAGGAAATGAACGTGATCGTAGCGGGTGATCTCAGTTTACCAAATGTCGATTGGGAAGGTAATGCGTATCGAGCTCGATAGCTGCAGTCGCTTAAGTGCGGCCAGTATCCAGTATTCGGGAGATAGTAGGTTCGAACCCCACTGTCGGCAGCCCTGAAGATGGTTTTCCGTGGTTTCCCATTTTCACACCAGGCAAATGCTGGGGCTGTACCTTAATTAAGGTCACGGCCGCTTCCTTCACACTCCTAGCCCTTTCCTGTGCCATCGTCACCATAAGACATATCTCTGTCGGTGCGACGTAAAGCCAATAGCAAAAAAAAAAAAAAAAAAGAAGGTAATGCGAACGACATGAAGCATGACCAACAAATGGCAAATAAGTTAATGTGGGAAGGGCACCTGATTCAGAAAGTGATGGAACCAACTAGAGGGAAGAACATTCTGGATGTGGTGCTAGTAAAACCCGATGAGCTCTATAGAGAAACCGAAGTAATAGATTGGTATTAGTGATCACGAAGCTGTTTTTGTGGTAATTAAAAATAAATGTGAAAGAAAAGAAGAGATTAAAATTAGGACTGTTAGGCAGTACCATATGGCTGATAAAACAGGCATGAGAAAGTTTTTAATAAGTAACTATGATCGGTGGGAAAACGGTAAATAAAAATGTAAACAGACTCTTGGATGGGTTTAAAGCAATTGTTGAGGAATGTGAAAATAGGTATGTACCTACAAAGGTGGTAAGGAATGGTAAAGTTCCACTATATTATAACAGGAAAAAAGAGACTAAGAAGGAGGTGCAGGTTGGAAAGAAATAATTAGAAATGGCTGTGGAAGTAAGGAGAAATTGAAGGAACTTACTAGGAAATTGAATCTAGCAAAGAAGTCAGCTAAGGATAAGATGATGGCAAGCATAATTGGTGGCCACACTAATTTTAGTGAAAAATGGAAGAGTATGTATACCGTAGGTAGTTTAAGGCAGAAACAGGTTCCACGAAGGACATTCTAGGAATAATTAATGAACAAGGGGAGTGTGTATGCGAGGATCTTCAAAAGGCAGAAGTATTCAGTCAGCAGTACGTAAAGATTGTTGGTTACAAGGATAATGTCCAGATAGAGGAGGTGACTAATACTAAAGAAGTATTAGAATTTATCTATGACAGCAATGACATGTACAGTAAGATAAAAAAGTTGAAGACTAGAAAAGCAGCTGGAATTGATAAGGTTTCGGGGGATATACTAAAGACAATGGGTTGGGATATAGTACTATATCTGAAGTACTTGTATGATTTTTGTTTACATGAAGGAACTTTACCAAATGAATGGAGAGTTGCAATAGTAGCTCCTATATATAAAGGAAAGGGTGATAGATATTAAGCTGTAAATTACAGGCCAGTCAGTTTGACATGCGTTGTATGTAAGCTTTGGGAAAGCATTCTTTCTGATTATATTAGACATGTTTGCAAAATTAATAAATGGTTTGATAGAAGGGAGTTTGGGTTTAGGAATGGTTATTCCACTGAAGCCCAACTTGTAGGATTCCAGCAAGATATAGCAGATATACTGGATTCAGGAGGTCAATTGGACTGTATTGTAATTGACTTATCTAAGGCATTTGATAGGGTAGATCATGGGAGACTACTGGCAAAAATTAGTGCAATTGGACTTGACAAAAGAGTGACGGAATGGGTGGCTCTGTTTCTAGAAAATAGGACTCGGAAAATTAGAGTAGGTGAGGCTTTATCTGTCCATGTAAAAATTAAGAGGGAAATTTCTGAAGGCAGTATTATTGGACCTTTATGTTTTCTTATATATATAAATGATACTTGTAAAGAAGTGCAATCCGAGATAAGGCTTTTTGCAGATGATGTTATTCTGTACAGGGTAATAAATAAGTTACAAGATTGTGAGCAACTGCAAAATGACCTCGATAATGTTGTGTGATGGAACGTAGGCAATGGTATGATGTTAAACGGGAATAAAAGTCAGGTTGTGAGTTTCACAAATAGGGAAAGTCCTCTCAGTTTTAATTACTGCGTTGATGGGGTGAAAGTTCCCTTTGGGGATCATTGTAAATACCTAGGTATTAATATAAGGGAAGATCTTCATTGGGGTAATCACATAAATATGATTGTAAATAAAGGGTACAGATCTCTGGACATGGTTATGAGAGTATTTAGGGGTTTTAGTAAGGATGTAAAGGAGAGAGCATATTTGTCTCTGAGACCCCAACTAGAGTATGGTTCCAGTGTATGGGACCCTTACCAGGATTACTTGATTGAGGAACTGGAAAAAATCCAAAGAAAAGCAGCTCGATTTGTTCTGGGCGATTTCCGACAAAAGAGAAGAGTTACGAAAATGTTGCAAAGTTGGGGCTGGGAAGACTTGGGAGAAAGGAGATGAGCTGCTCAATTAAGTGGTATGTTGCAAGTGATAAAAATCATTGTTATCCGTATTGAACATACTGAATGTAGGATGCTAAAGGGTTTATTGTGTCACCTATTCAATACATATAAAATTTAAACATTTATGAATTTATTATTAATTCCATTTGAGACATGTTTCACCCTTCATTGAGGGCATCATCAGTCAAATTACCTCCTCAAGGCAAAGATCAGGTACCTGATTAGTGATTAAATTATAAACATTAAGATACATTACAATGGGAAAATTAAGCAACCAAGAAAAACTTGTTCACAGGTGATACAGTTAAACAATGTAAGTTTATAGACATAGTAGTCGGCACCAATGTTTAAAGTCACTGGGTATTTTGGCAGAGTCCAGCAGTGGTGTTCCGAGAATAATTGACGCACACATTGAAAATCGTAGGAAATTATAAAGTTTATACAAATATTTACATTAAAACAGTCAGGGGAGAAAGGGTATAGAGTATCTAGCGTCAATGTTCGTAATTAATGTTAATGTTACGAATATTATTAGTTGATGCTAGACATCTTTACACCCTCTCTCACCAAGCTGCTCTCTTGTAAATATGTATATAAGCTGTGATTTCTCAACTGTTCAATTGGATATTGTAAATTTACTGTATAGTTACCCTGTCAACCTGTAATCGTTCAACCAACGGCAGTAATTAATGTTACGAACATTGACGCTAGATACTCTATACCCTTTCTCCCCTGACTGTTTGAATGTAAATATTTGTATAAACTTTATAATTTCCTACGATTTTCAATGTGTGCGTCAATTATTCTTCGGAACACCACTGCTGGACTCTGCCAAAATACCCAGCGACTTTACGCATTGGTGCCGACTACTATGTCTATAAACTTATATTGTTTAACTGTATCACCTGTGAACAAGTTTTTCTTGGTTGCTTAATTTTCCCATTGTAATGTATCTTAATGTTTATAATTTAATCACTAATCAGGTACCTGATTTTTGCCTTAAGGAGGTAATTTGACTGATGATGCCCTCAATGAAGGGTGAAACATGTCTCAAATGGAATTAATAATAAATTCATAAATGTTTAAATTTTATATGTATTGAATAGGTGACACAATAAACTCTTTAGCATCCTACATTAAGTGGTACGTTCCGAGCTGTCAGTGGAGAGATGGCGTGGGAGGACATCAGTAGACGAATAAGTTTGGATAGTGTCTTTAAAAGTAGGAAAGATCACAGTATGAAGATAATGTTGGAATCCAAGAGGACAAATTGGGGCAAATATTTGTTTATAGGAAGGAGAGTTAGGAATTGGAATAACTTACCAAGGGAGATGTTCAGTAAATTTCCAATTTCTTTGCAATCATTTAAGAAAAGACTAGGAAAACAACAGATAGGGAATCTGCCACCTGGGCGACTGCCCTAAATGCAGATCAGTAGTGATTGATTGATTGATTGATTGATTGATTGATTGATTGATTGATAGATGTTAGTCCCCTTTAAACAACAAACATCATCATCAAACATAAGCATTATTTCTTTAGCCTTCATTGGTACATCTTTATTGCATATTAATCTCTGTACCTGATGGTAAAAAGCACTCCCCAGTTGTATTCTTCTACGAATTTCATATCCAGTCTTCCATTTTCTGTCAGTTCACTTTCCAAGTATTTGAAGTGGTCTGCTATATCCAGTTCCTTTTCTCCAATGTTGATAGCTCCTTTTCCTTCTTTACTTCCTCTGCTCATTACCATTGTCTTTCTCTTCTCCACGTTGATCCTCAATCCTCATTGTTTGATTCTTCTATTCAGTACAGTCAGCTGTTGATGTTCCTCCTCATCATATTCATCACCATAATCATTTCTTCAGATCACATCATCTACAAACATCATTACATTCATTCTTTCGCCTCTATAATCTCCTCTTGCTGTCTTGACAATGTCATCCATCACCATTATGATCATCAAAGGTGACAACACACTCCTTTGTTTTAGCCCATTGTGAATTCCAAACCATTCTGAGCTACCCTGTTGTCTACTCACAGCTGTAACAGTTATCATATACTTGCATTTATTACTGTCATTATTTCCTTGCCAATGCCTCAGACTTTCCCAAACTTTTGATCAGGGGATGCTGTTGTATGCCTTTTCTAAGTCTTTACTTTATCCTTCCCATATTCCCAGAACTACAGATGACAATGATGAAGTTAGAAAAGACAGTACAGATGGTGTTCAGAAAAGGTGGCAAGGTGGCCAAGGAAGACGCTATATCATAAATAATAAAAAACTAGAAATAGTCAAGAAATTCAAATACCGTATGTGGGCATCACGTTCCAAACGGGCGTGACATCCTTCAATAACCACGTCATAGACAGAACGACAGCAGCAATCAGAACCATTCACAATATCAAGAATATATCTATGCTATCCCTTAACACAGCGATGACTTTATTCAAGACCGCAAGAACTCCAATTGTCACATACAGAATCGAAATAATATGGGACAACCTGACAATCGGTGGCTTGGAGAGGATAGAAAGAGTCAAAGCAAGATTCCTGAAGAAGGTCCTAGGAGTAGGTAAACTGGCACCCTCCAGACTTGTTTATGTACTGGCACGTGAGACCTACTTCATTGAAGATCTATGACTCAATCTACCACTGCCATCTACCGGCCCATTCCAAGAGCTCCAGAAAAAACTTCTTAAGGAACACGCAGAAATAGACCCCTAATTCTATGGAAATGACGCCATGATCGATCGCAACTGGACCAAACAACTTCAAGAACAAAGACATGTCATAACAAGATATGCAATATATGGCTTCCACCACAAAATATGTGCGAAGACAAAATTCCACAACTCAACAGATGACTGTGTTTGTACACTGTGTAATGAAAAGTGCGACCTCTACCATCTGCTAAAGTGCAAAAACAGACTCTAACAGAATACAGAAAAATGTAAATTACCACAACAAACTTAATACTCATTCAAGTGCTCCTTATAAATATATTTTATATATATTCCCAGTCTACTGTTGACCTTCCACTTCTGAATCCAAATTGTTCCTCTTGTAACTGACTTCCCACCATTACGCCTCTTTTCAGTATCCTTTCCATGATTTTGGCAGCATGGGAGAGGATGGTGATTCCTCAATAATTACTGCACATCCTCTTATTTCCTTTCTTGAATATTGGTGTTACAACCATGTTTTCCTAATCCTCAGATACTTTTCTCTCTCCATACACACTTGATTATTCCATACGTCCACTGGAGTCTTGCTGGTCCTTCAGCCTTCATCATTTCTGTGGCTGCTTCATCTGTTTCCACAGCTTTTCCATTCTTCATCTTTTTAACTACCAATTCCACCTCTGTCATTGTAATGTCTGATTCCTTCTCTGTTCTTTTATACCTGCTGCCTGGGTACCTTCTCCACAGGTCTGGTTTCTCTGATTCAGCAGTCCACCTTGTAATTGTGCTTCATTAATATTACAGATTACGTTTCCATAACACTGGGAGTGATGTCATATTCTGTAACTTAAAGCCAATGGCAGTGGCTGTTGACATGAGTGGTATGCAAAATGTTGCACGATTTATGATGTTCGGTTATAGAAGTAAATATACTATTTGGGTGGGTTGATGGGTCCGTGGCCTTGACAATAAACACATCACTAAGTCATCACTCTCCTACAGGTCATATGAGGTATGATTTATATGATTCATCTTTTGAAATAATTTGATTTATGCTAGGATGTGTTTCGTTAAGTACTGTTGCGACAATTTAATAATTTTGATTATAAAGGATCATATTCTTACTAAATAATGCCAGGGAAGCATGTGAAAGAAATCAGTCGACCGTAGTAGGTACAAAACAAATAAAAATATTTGTCAAGTTTTAATAAATGAATATATTGTAGTATTGCAAAAATCATTTACAAAGAAGCAAGACCAAAAAAGGAAAGAGAAAAGTCAGTACACAACAAGTTATGTTTTCTTTTGTTTTGAGCCACCAAATGGATGCAAAAATTGAATACAAATAACACCAGAGATTAATACAAAAAAAATATATAGGCAAACCAGAATGGAGAAAGGATAGGAATGAGGGAGATGAAAAAGGCATACGCAGCTCAACCGGCAAGAGAAAAGGGAAGAGAATAAAATGAGAATAAGCCCCCCAAAATAAGGGGGAAACACTAAGGACAGATAGAACGTTCCACTGAGTCAGTCACTGCATTTTCAGCCACTCAAAATCTTCATGATAAAACACGGTCGCCTTGGCACTGGGGAAAGAATTCAAAGTTTTTAAATGGCCAGGCAAAAATACCAAAAGGGCATGAAGGGCCACTGAAAAGATATTAAAATTTGGGTTACATTCTTAGCTCACCATCTGCCTTTTAGAAAGAGTTCCAGTTCAAACCAGCATGACCACCACGCTGCGAAAAAAGCAGTTAAGAGCCTCCACACACCAGTTGAATGCTGGACTGATGAGTCGGGAGAAAATGCGAGTTTATATAGCAGAGAGAGTTGGCGTTTGGAACTTACTGGAAGTACCACCAGGTGTAGATTGGCAGGTGTGATGTGGCGATGTGACCTAACAGGCGGCGTGGAGCAAGTTGATGCTCGCCAGTACAGCAGCTGACTCTGAGAAGAGATGGCCAGGAGAACCAGTAAACAATGTATGTCCATATATGAGCGTGTCGTAGACAGTAGTAGCACGGGAGGGGACATTACAGTACACATCCCGTTGCAGTGAAAATTTACAATAAGATAGTAAGATATTTTTTCTAAACTTGTTTTAGATGTTAATTAACTTCCATATTATAGTCTTCTCGGTTCAAAGTCGACACACCATATGAAAGTGCTCCTTTAGCAGTGTGTGGAACTGTTATAAAATAATGTAAACTCTGGAAGTCACTGTTACTGGCATGCAACAGTCACAGGCATTGGTTTATTTTCTCGTGAGAGCAGCTGCTTTAACCTACAACTACAGCATTGTTATACCGGCGAGCTGTTTCGGCTGCTTAGCAATCACGCGGAGGACACAGACTGAAGAATATCTCCAACCTCATTCACTGTTTGTTTTGTTCCTGTGTTACAAATTGTGCTGCGAGTTACATTTCTGTCTGTGTTAGTTGTGCTGCAAGTTTCGGTGGACTATTTTCGTTATGGCTGCTGAGGCGGCAGCGCGCCAGTCTCTTACCGCTGGATACTGTGGTTCAAATCCCGGTTACTCCATGTGAGATTTGTGCTGGACAAAGCGGAAGCAGGACAGGTTTTTCTCCGGGTTCTCCGGTTTTCCCTGTCATCTTTCATTCCAACAATACACTCCATTAACATTTCATTTCATCTGTCAGTCATTCATCACTGCCCCAGAGGAGTGCGACAGGCTTCGGTTGTTGGCACATTTCCTATCCTCGCCGCTAGATGGGGGCTTCTTTCATTCCATTCCTGACCCAGTCGAATGACTGGAAACAGGCTGTGGATTTTCATTTTTCTTCTGAACATAAGAAGCTGGCCTTTTAACAAAAGATTGAAATCATTAGTGATGGTGAAAAGATGATGATTGTTTAAAGGGGCCTAACATCCAAGTCATCGGCCCATGTTGAAAAGTATAGCCAAGTTCCTTTGTCAGAGAAGGCAAAAACTTTTGGTGTGGCACCCTCTATGCTGTTTGGCATCATGAAAAAGGGCAACGTTATTCTGACCACAGAAGTGGAGTGCGGTTCTGGGGCATGATTAAGGAAGAATATTTGTTCTTCACCGTATGAGGGACTTGGAAGCATTTTAGAAAATTCTTTGAGAGGAAAAGGAGTTCATGGGAACATACTAAAACAAAAAGTGTAATCGTACAAAATTTCAGCCCCACGTCAAGAACATACTAAAACAAAAAGTGTAATCGTACAAAATTTCAACCCCACGTCAAGTTAGTTTTTGTATTTATGTCAATATTTATGTCAAGTTATAGGTTAGGTATTTATTTTGTATTGTCTGTGTCATTTCATTGTAGGAATACTGTAGCTAAGGTTAAGTTAAGAGTAAGTTCCCACCTTCCAATACTTATCAATTTCTATATAATAGACTTATTAATTACATAATATAATCCATATAACCTCTAGTACATGTTTCGTTCCGATATGGAACATCTTCAGCTAAAATTGGTAAAATGGCAAGACAATTATAATACATTGATGTTAAGATGATACATAAGCTAAAAGATATGATAAAATGGCTCGAAAATTAAAACATATGATAAAGATGATGAGATAAAGTTCATTCATGTTGGTTAAAAACACAACAAGTCAGTTTTCAAGTGGCGAATTAAAAACAGCGATAAGGTTCTTCATGTTGGAGGCGTGTACATTTTGTCGATCTTGAAGATAAATTGAAGAATACAGGATTTTCTTATATGTGATTTATCGGGGAAATCTTGATAAAATAACCGTAGTTGAAGTTGAGTTTGGTAGGATTATTAAAATGTGTCTTAAAGACAATCTTGTCGTATTTAACGTCCTCCCTTACGCCGTGTTGTTAACTGACTGAGTCCTGTGTACGTGTACAGGACTCAGTCAGTTAACAACACGGCGTAAGGGAGGACGTTAAATACGACAAGATTGTCTTTAAGACACATTTTAATAATCCTACCAAACTCAACTTCAACTACGGTTATTTTATCAAGATTTCCCCGATAAATCACATATAAGAAAATCCTGTATTCTTCAATTTATCTTCAAGATCGACAAAATGTACACGCCTCCAACATGAAGAACCTTATCGCTGTTTTTAATTCGCCACTTGAAAACTGACTTGTTGTGTTTTTAACCAACATGAATGAACTTTATCTCATCATCTTTATCATATGTTTTAATTTTCGAGCCATTTTATCATATCTTTTAGCTTATGTATCATCTTAACATCAATGTATTTTAATTGTCTTGCCATTTTACCAATTTTAGCTGAAGATGTTCCATATCGGAACGAAACATGTACTAGAGGTTATATGGATTATATTATGTAATTAATAAGTCTATTATATAGAAATTGATAAGTATTGGAAGGTGGGAACTTACTCTTAACTTAACCTTAGTTGTGTTGAGCCAATACGGAATAAACATGAGATTTATAAGCTGGAATACTGTAGGCTATGTATTTATTGATGCATAAAAATTATTATTTAGACATTGTAAGATCTTTGTATTAAATTTGTGGCATTCTATAGCTGAAATGGGATATCTTGGTTAAGCAAGGAAACCAAATATAGAGAAAGTTGTGCAAGATGTTGGTTTGCGCAAAAATGACGTGTGTCTCCCAACAGTTTTCAAGGCGTCAGTACACCAAAGTTGAGCAACACAATTTCAAAAATGGCGTGCCACATGTGACAGATATGGAAGATTTGTGATTAGTTAGGACAGAGAAAATCATGTGACTTGAAGTTTATTTTATGGCTGGTTTGTCGGAAGAGGGGTCTTTCTGGTGTTGAGTAGTGGAAATGTTGTGATCGGCTGGTAGTCCTGCTTGAAGTGTGCGACGTTTGGTCCTATTGTATGCTGCTGGTGTCTGTCTTTTGGAGATATGTCTCATCAGTGGACGTCCAGTTGGAACACCCTACCGGGTTAGAGATCATCATATGTTATATACACAATGAAGTGCTAAGCCAATGCACTTAGCAGAATATAACGTGAGTATGGTTTCAATATAAAACAACAAACCATGAACTTGTCACAAGTTATCGGCGAGTTTGGCGAGGTATGGTGGCATTTAACACGAACTTTCAACTTCAATCAGTCAACCACTACAGATCAATTCAAGATGGTGTAGCGAGTTATACGGCTTAGGTTCCTGATCCCGTTATTCAGACTAGCCAGATAAGAATTTATTGTGTATGTGTGCGTGCGTATGAAAAGGGACCCCATGTTGGGTATTGAGATAAAGGTACTGTCGTGTTCCATAATATGTAACTAATATCATGTAATTGAACTGAACTGAATGCCTCCGAAAGAAATTAAGGCCTTAAAGTAGCATGTAATGTTGCAACATAAGATTTTGTAACTTTTCAGTAGAGCTGTTTAAAAAATTTGGTTACTTTGTGACACAAATAACTACTAAACTATTTGGAAGTTATGCTGGCGTTTACATTTTCATGTTCAACAGTATTCTGACATAGAATTTTTTAAACGAAAATTACCAACAGATATTATTTACGGTCTAATTTTTTTATGGAGATCTATCTATCGATGCTAAGTCTCTTAGGTTTTATGACTTGCAGAAAGTCACCGAAGACAACTAATTGCAACACTGCTGCACTTTACAAAAATTATCACATACCTTAATGATTGTTAATCACGGCCACCATAAGACAGAAATATCAGTTATTCATGCTGAAGCCTGCGTTTTGTATATATTATATACCCTTTCACCGTTTGATGCCGATGTCCTGCCTCTCCACAGTAGCTGCAGGTGGGTTGAGACCTGTTCTTTGGGAAGGATTTTCTCGGAGTTGGTGGTTTTCTCTTTGGAGCCTTACTTGTTTTATAAACGTTACACTTTTTGAAGAAGATGATGGTGTATTTATTGGCAGAGGAGGAGAAACAAAAGCTGGCTCCGTAAGATTTTCACTTGAGGTGGTTGTTGGCGGCATTGTTGGTGCAGGGAAAGATGTTACAGCAGGACATAGTATCTTTCTTATCTTTGGATACGAAGGGTCTAATTTTTTCATGGAGATACATCTGTCTGTCGATGCTGAGTCCTTGAGGTTTAATGACTTGCAGTAAGTCACTGAAGTCAGGCGGTAGATCTTCTGGAAGGATGGTATAGGGTACTTCGTCAGAAACTATGGATTTCTTTGTCAACACCAGATTGTTCTTTCATATACACAAAGTGATGTATCTGGTTTATTTGTGGAATATTTTTCATTCCAGCACTGAATTTGTTTTGCCAGTCATATGAATTGTTACATTTCCGGATTCTGTGCCAACAGCGACAGAAAAATACCGCTAGAAACCTGACAACTTTTACGAGCGACATTAATTACATCTTCAATAGCTTGTTATGGGGATTTCCGGATTCTGTGCCAACAGCGAGAGAAAAATACCGCTAGAAACCTGACAACTTTTACGAGCGACATTAATTACTTCTTCAATAGCTTGTTATGGGGATTTAGGGTTTGAAGTTTTTGTGAATAGTAATTGTGTTGGAAAGCTTTTTGGTATTTGGAAAAAGTTCAAAGAAAGTGAGAGTGGCAATGTGTATGATAGAACAAGGAAGTCTATTCAAACGTATGTTTAGTGGAATATCTGATGCTGAAATTAGTATGAATGATTTCAATGATGTGTGGAAGAGTATTGATGCAAGATGTGAGATTGTGGTATGTTTTCAGAAGAGGAGGGATGTTTTGAATGTGAAATGTATGTGTGTTCCGAATGAAAGTCTGTGTAAGCTGTGTGTGAAAGAATGGGAAAGAGAGCTTTTGTGTGAGGTTGGGAACCATGGTAGGTGTGCCCTCTGCAAAGAAGGTATCTCTGAGGGTGATCATCCAGTTGACGAACACCAGTGCTTTAAAGAAGGCAGCTGATAGAAGGGTGATGCAGCAAGGGAGGCATCATGGAGATAGTTTTGAAGTAGGGGAGGTGGTGTTACTAAAGGTCCCACACATTTCATCTGTTGACAATAAGGAAATTCACAAGATTTTAAAATTGTATCAGGTACCTTACACTATAGGTAAGAAAGTGGACAAATGTGCTTATAACCTGTTGAACGTTAAAGGTGACATGGATGGTACATACAATATTCATAATCTTAAGAGATATGTAAGGTGAAGTATTTAAGTTAAAATGTTCTATGTATGTCAACATGAATGTGTACATTTTAATAATATTGAGTGAACTTGACTGGCTGTGTAGACTTCTATTGTGAAAAGACTGTGATTTGCTCAGATGTATTGTAAATTAATCTTCACAAATCAAGGGGAGGAATTGTAATCGTACAAAATTTCAACCCCATGTCAAGTCGGTTTTTGTATTTATGTCAATATTTGCGCCAAGTTATAGGTTAGATATTTATTTTGTATTGCCTGTGTCAATATTTCATTGTAGGAATACTGTATTTATTGATGTATAAAAATTATTATTTAGACATTGTAAGAACTCTGTGTTGAATTGGTGGCATTCTATAGCCGAAAGTGAGAAATCTTGGTTATGCAAGAAAACTGAATATAGAGAAAGTTGTGCAAGATGTTGGTTTGCGCAAAATGATGTGTGTCTCCCAACAGTTTTCAAGGCGTCAGTACGCCAAAGTTGAGCGTCACAATTTTGAAAACGGCGTGCCACATGTGACAAATATGGAAGATTTGTGATTAGTTAGGACAGAGAAAATCGTGTGACTTGAAGTTTATTTTATGGCTGGTTTGTCAGAAGAGGGGTCTTTCTGGTGTTGAGTAGTGGAAATGTTGTGATCAGCTGGTTATCCTGCTTGAAGTGTGCGACGGTTAGTCCTATTGTATGCTGCTTGTGTCTGTCTCTTGGAGATTTGTCTCGTCAATGGACGTCCAGTTGGGAGACACTACCGGGTTAGAGATCATCATATGTTATATACCCCATGAAGTGCTTATCCAGTCCACTTGGCAGAATATAACGTGAGTATGGTTTCAATATAAAACAACAAACCATCAACTTGTCACAAGTTATCGGCGAGTTTGGCAAGGTATGGTGGCATTTAACATGAACTTTCAACTTCAATCAACCACTACAGATCAATTGGAGACGGTGTAACAGGTTATACGGATGAGGTTCGTGATCCTGTTATTCAGACTAGCCGGATTACATATAAATTCAAGTTAAGAAGGTTTTGTGTATATATGTACAGTTGAGTTTAGCGTGTGGTAAAGGGCGAAGAAAGTCCGAATATAGTGTTGATAGCAAGGTCGTCATACCAGCAAAAAAAAATTTTTTCTTTACGTCGCACCGACTCAGATATAGGTCTTACGGCGACGATGGTATAGGAAGGGGCTAGGAGTGGGAAGGAAGCGGCCGTGGCCTTATTTAAGGTACAGCCCCAGCATTTGCCTGGTGTGAAAATGGGAAACCACGGAAAACCATATTCAGGGCTGCTGACAGTGGGGTTCAAACCCACTATCTGCCGGATGCGAGCTCACAGCTACGTGCTCCTAATCGCATGGCCAACTTGCCCGGTAGCTAATTTATTAAGCCTGTTATTATGACATGTAAATTCAGGAGGCGAACATCATGGCTTGGAAACATCAAAGAATGGACTGGAATTCAGTGTTGAAAGGCTTTTCCACCTAACTAGAGATCGTTCTGCATTCGCCACAGTGATCGCCAACGTCAGGGGGACCTGATACGGTACTATGAAGAAGAAGAAACAGTGTAGGCTATGTCTGATGTTGTAATTTGTGTTGTGTTGTATTATTGAGGATGGTATCCCATTCATTGCATTAATGTGGTCAAGTTTTTCTTGTTTATTTCTTGCATTGTCGTTTTGTTATGTGTTGTGAAGAATATTGAGGTGGTTAAATTTGAAAGTATATTTATATATTTTAATGGACAATGTGTCATTTCACACAACAATATAACCTAGCCATTATATCATAATGACTTTTTCAGATCAACAAGTCATCAGGTTAGGTGAACAAGTCAGGATATCGTCAACCTATGATCCCACCCTGGATAATAATTTATTCTGATGTTTATTTCATATTGTGTATCATCAAGTACACTGGTGCCCAATCAGTTTTCTTTTTGTTAGTTGTGTTTCATAAGATTGAAGTGTAAATGTATTGGGGAGTCCAGAAAGCTGTAGATGCCACTTGGGTTCTACAGCAGTTTAGTTTTCATAATAATAATAATCATAATAATTATAATGGATATATGAGAATTATCCTGTGTAGTGCAAGTTTAAAAGTGAATGGCATCAGTTTGAGTCCTAATAAGCTTGTCATCACGTTGTGGAGCTTGTGTTTGGATGGTACCAGTGCAAAGCACAAGAAACTGCACCTAAGCTGGGTTTGGTTGATTTCCATGCTTCTGATGGCTGGTTTTGATGGTTTAAAAAAAAGACACAATCTCTCATTTCAAAACATATGCAGTGAGAGCGCGGAAGTCATTACAATTATAGTTGTTTGCTGGCTAAATAACACATTGCCTCATCTTCTTCAATGATTCGACGGTAAGGATATTTTAATGTCTTGCAAAATTGGAGCATTTTACAATTTTCTCCCATCTAAAAAACATACGCTGTTTACGGAGAAAATGCCACAGAGGCAAGAAAAGTAAAGAAAGACTGATGTTGTTGTGTTAACAGCTACAGGAGTGAAAAATTACCCTTACCGGAAATTTTTTTTTGCTAGGGGCTTTACGTCGCACCGACACAGATAGGTCTTATGGCGACGATGGGATAGGCAAGGCCTAGGAGTTGGAAGGAAGCGGCCGTGGCCTTAATTAAGGTACAGCCCCAGCATTTGCCTGGTGTGAAAATGGGAAACCACGGAAAACCATCTTCAGGGCTGCCGATAGTGGGATTCGAACCTACTATCTCCCGGATGCAAGCTCACAGCCGCGCGCCTCTAACCGGAAATTTAAGAATCAAATATGTTTCTGTTAGAAAATAAGGCATTGCAAATTAGATCCACTGATTGTTTTAATCTCATAATCATTTTTCATCACCATTTATTTTAAACTCTAGTCAGGATACATTTAAAAATTTTAATTTTCATATGTCGTCCATATCGTACCATTAGGGGCCATTGACCTTAGGTGTTAGGCCCCTTTAATCAACAAGCATCATCATCAGAGATTTTTCAGAAACATAGTCCTGTGCAAATATGACTAGTAAAAATGTGTGGATATCAGAATGTTTTTTTACGAAGCTTGGATGCTAAGGCAGGATCTGCAGGGAGGAGGATAGTGTTTGTGATATGTTTTTTTTTTTTTCTAGTTGTTTTGCGTCGCACCGACACAGATAGGTCTTGCAGCGACGATGGGACAGGAAAGGGCTAGGATTGGAAGGAAACGGCCGTGACCTTAATTAAGGTACAGCCCCAGCATTTGCCTGGTGTGAAAATGGGAAACCACGGAAGACCATTTTCAGGGCTGCCGACTGTGGGGTTCGAAACCTACTATCTCCCGAATACTGGATACTGGCCGCACTTAAGCGACTGCAGCTGTCGAGCTTGGTTGTTTGTGATAGATTTGTGACCAACTCATCATTCACATCTTTCCTGTCTCTTATTTGTGTATTAATTTGACTTTTAAGTATTTGTTAACATGTTCATTTATTATTTCTTGACAGTATGGGCATTGCATTAGTTAGTCACAAATGTATTACCATATTTCTCCGAATCCAAGACAACATTTCTTCTCAGAATTTCATGTGAAAAATCGAGGATTGTGTTGCATTCACGACCTAACAATAATGAACACCATTGGCAATGACCATGGTATTCACACTGCTCCCCTTCACCACCAGCGCATACAAATTCTTTTTGACCTTCAATGTCTGCGTCTTTATTATACTTTGCTGGCAGCAGATTATACAGTGCCTCTGTATAATGTCTCTAGTTCGCGGTAAATAGTGAAGAGATAATGACATTCTATTAGACTCTACGAAAACGTTTCTCAAATCTGCAGAATGGCATCATATTACTCTCTTGAGCTAATTGTAAGGTTGACCAAGCCCCAGCCGCGCAGTAAATGTCATTTGAATTGGAATGGCAGAGCGTGATCCTCCGAATTCTTAGAAAGGCCATGGTTTCTCAGTGGCAGAGTTATAACACATCTACTGTACGTGATACTTAGTAAGTGAGCTTGCATCCGGGAGATAGTAGGTTCGAATCCCACTATCGGCAGCCCTGAAAATGGTTTTCCGTGGTTTCCCATTTTCGCACCAGGCAAATGCTGGGGCTGTACCTTAATTAAGGCCACAGCCGCTTCCTTCCAACTCCTAGGCCTTTCCTATCCCATCGTCGCCATAATGTCAGCGCGACGTAAAGCCCCTAGCAAAAAAAAAAAAAAAAAAAAGATACTTAGTAAAAGGAACAGTTTTATATGATATATCTCTCTCTCTCTCTCTCTCTCTCTCTCTCTCTCTCTCTCTCTCTCTCTCTCTCTCTCTCTCTCTCTCTCTCTCTCTCTCTCTCTCTCTCTCTCTCTCTCTCTCTCTCTCTCTCTCTCTCTCTCTCTCTCTCTCTCTCTCTCTCTCTCTCTCTCTCTCTCTCTCTCTCTCTCTCTCTCTCTCTCTCTCTCTCTCTCTCTCTCTCTCTCTCTCTCTCTCTCTCTCTCTCTCTCATTTATGACACAGTGGAAGACTGACTATGCTGAGACCTTCCTAGATGTTGAACGCATGGAGTAACTACAAGGGTAAAAAGGCAAGGAAGTTATAGAGAATAATATGATCATGTGTACTTATACAAAGTATATTTTTGATTCTCACTAATAAATTACTTCATTATAATTGGAACTATTCAAAGATTGCTTCACATCCACTTATAATCATCAATCCGTCGTTTGCTTAAAGCGATTGCTTGACATAAATAAATTGACAAGAATCCAACCTCATTAGAATCAGAGGTTATAAAATGCGTACACAACCATGCAACTACATGCAACCATGCAACTACATGCAACCAACAATAACTGCAATCATTAAGTGACTTCTGTTACCTAGCATGTATTAACATCAACCCAGTTCTTGCCAGTCCAGTTAGTTATATTGTAACGTGCCCATAATCTAAATAGCTGATCAGCAGCCATAACATCAATTTATTTTCATTATACAGATCAGAGACCTTTCAATCTAGTAAGAACGATTGTACAGAATAAGCTCACCAGGAGCTAAATTGGTGAAGGAAGGAAGCTCCAAATGACATTAAAACTTTGATACATTAACCTCAAATCAACAATATGTTCAATTTAGGCATGGAAGTTGCTGTGATAAGACAACTCCAAGCAGTTACTCAAATCTTCCCTCAACTTTACACTACTTTATTTCAGAAATGTAAACAAGATGGCATTAAGAAAAGGGGAAGCAAAAAACGGGGTAGGTAAAGAAAGGGTATAAAAGGGAGGAAAGGTATATATAGCAGAAAAAAAACTTTATAGTGCCATTTACACTCTAACAGGCTAGTTTGTAAACATGGCTACTACACTTGTGGAATGTTCTAGTATAAGTTTGTTTGAATGAAGTGTAAATTAATCACGTTCAGGCTTTCATGAGTTCCGGATCACAGCACGCGATTGTACAGAACTTCCAGTAAACATGATCAGAGTATGTTATGATAGAATCAAAATAGTATATCGGGTGGATTGAATGTTTGTAAGCCCAACTCTCTCACATCACCTCACCTTAAGCCAGTGGACAATAAAAGTGCAGAGGAGAACCCGCTCGCTACTGCAGTCCGACAGAACACTTTGTTGCGCATGAACTGATTTTTAATGTGGTAGGTGAGCTTATATACATGCTGCTCGAAAGTTCGAGAGAGAGGTAAAGATTTAGATGATTGACAATCACATGGTGTGCTGACTTCAAAGCAACGGAGGAGAAGGGCAGAGTGAGAGGCCGATCAAGTATAGAGACCGGAGTATAAAATAAACTGTTAAACTTGGTTAAGACACCCAGGTTAGGTATGAATGAATATACAGTACATCATGTCACTAAATGTGGAAGAGGGGGGGGGGGGGTGTTTACATTGGCAGTTGAGCGTTTTTTCAAAACTCGATAAATGCAGAAATGTTTGAAATTGAGTTACAAGATATTAGAATCATTACGTATTGACGGTTTTCACTTTACAAAGGAAAAATTTAGTTATGCATGCTAATGTTATCAGTTTGACCTTGCTCACCATCTTGCGCAATCATCTTTTGCATAAGTCTATATTTGCCATGCATAGAAGTGGTTCAAGTCACTAGGTTTCTGCAAAAGTCGATATGTGCTCTCGGAAAGTTAAAGCAAAACTCGATAAATGCAGTTGACTATTGAATAACTTGGCATTCTCATGGATAATCGGAAGTGTTACTCTGTAGTAAAAGTATACTTTGTCGCAAGGCAGCCTCTGCATGAGAGGCAGTATTTCATAAAATAAAATAATTAATGTGAAGTTCCATTTTACCAGAGTATTTGCATATATTGACTTTTGAAAAAACTTGAGAAAATTATCTTCTAATCATCCACCTTAAGTTTTAACAAGTTCTATTCAGGTACCATGCTTGTCTCTGTTTGAACTAATATTGATGAACATTTGAAATGTTTCATGCATATGCTTCTAAGTGAAAATTAAAAAAAACAGTTCCTGAAAAATGACATTTGCTGCAAATGTAGAGTTTTGAAAATTTTTTTAAGTAGGGGGATATGTTTTTTTTTTTTTTTAGATCATTATTTTGAAAATTTCAATTTTGAGATAGTTGAAAATGTTACAAAATAGGTTTATACTTTGATTGAAAGCTTAGATTTTCAAGGTATTGTTTGCGAGATGACGAGCAGTCAGCAGACCTCGTCATCCGCTTTATGAGGGATAGTGGTTTGTTTTATCGTGTGTGATGATGTCCTTTGTCCTAGTGTTTTTTGTGTCAATAGCGCTTTTATCCCATTGACTTCATTTTAGTTTGTGTTGCGCATTTTAATGTGTTCTCTTAAAGTCTAATGTAAAGTACGTATATATATCTGTCCAAGCAAGCAATGCCTTATTCCTTTGTCTCCTGTATTTTCTCTTATTTTATTTCAAAATAAGGCATTGCGAATCAGGTCCACTGATTGTTTTAATCTCATACTCATTTTCCATCCCCATTTTTTAAACTCTAGTCAGTGGATACGTTTTAAAATTTTAACTGTCATGTATCCTGTCGTCCATCTCGTTCCATTAGGGGCCGATGACCTTCGATGTTAGGCCCTTAAAACAACAAGCATCATCATCATCAAGGTATTGTTATGCCATAATTTATTCAAGATATGATTGTAAATTTACAGAGGGCTGCAAACTTTCAATTTGCTCTCTTGAAAAAATGTAATTTTGGGTGTAACACCACTTGGCGGCCAACCCATCCATGTCTTATTGTATGTTGTTAACATCCTATCCTTTGACTATTTTCTCTCTACCAAGAAAGTTGGTTGCATATTTCAGACCAAGACTGCCTGGACAGAAAGGAATACTAACATAAATGTCCTAAACATGAGTCAAAGAATGCAGGCATCTCATAAATAGAATCCAATTTGCTAAGTAGGCTTTTATCACTAACATACAAAGTCAAGATCTTGGAAAGAAAATCAGGATGACATAGAGAAAAGTGGACGAAAATCTGCACAACACCAAGAAAAATGGTGGACACAGTAACTCTCATAACTGGGTGCATGGACTATCAAAAAACAGAAGCAAAAAGCTGAAGGAAGAGAAACATGGTCATATTGACAAGGCATGGCCATTAGAAAATTATGATGATGGTGACTACAACAACTTGGTGGTTACATGATTACAACTGTTATTTTCAATTTTCATACAGGGTGATTCTTGTAAAACTGGTAATCTAGTCTATTGTGGTTCACATTTACAGATGATCATCCTCTACATAGAAATGATTATTCTTTCACTGTTATGATTTTGAGATAAGATATTTAACAAATTTTGTTCTGGAATATTCACATCTTGTATGTCTTAGTTGTATCAGATCGTAGTCACATTTGTACTATAGTGTTAGATGGTGAGACAAAAATAATGTACACTGACTGAGCAAATGTCATGGGATAGCGGAGCACTGATGCGCAGGTGTGTTGTCTGCGCACCACATGCCCCCTGTGCCAGCGGCAGTTGTATAGGAGACCTTGTGAGCAGTGGCTGTGCATGTGACAGGTGTAACATGGAACGTCGTCGTGAGCTGACACTGTTCGAACGGGGTATGGTGGTCGGTGCCCAACAGATGGGAAGTGCGATTTCGGAAGTGGTGCGGGAATTCGACTTCACACGTTCAACCGTGTCCAGGGTGTATTGTGAATGGTTGAATGCGGGTGTCACCGTCCACAACAGACGAACGACCGGCTGTCCAGGCTCCCTCGATGATTGTAACCGGCAACATCTGAAACGGATTGTCAATAGTGATAGACGGGCAACCGTGCAACAAATCACGGCTCAATTCAACACAGACCGTGCTAGATACGTCTCCCTTTGGACAATCCATAGGAACATGGGTTCTATGGGGTATGGGAGCTGGCGCCGCACATGGGTGCCACTGTTAACCCAACGTCATCGGACACGACGACACACATTTTTCGCCAGTCACCAGGGATGGGCACTGGAACAATGGCGTAACGTATTATGGTCGGACAAATCACGATTTCAACTGCACCGTGTATGGCGCAGACCACATGAAGGGATGGATCCCGCCTGCCTCGAAGGTGTGGTCCAGAGTGCTGGTGTCTGTTATGGTCTGGGGTGCATTTTCCTGGTATGGAATGGGCCCCTAATTGTTCTGGAAGAGACTTTGAATGGTGCACGGTATGTTGAGCTGCTCGGAGACCATCTCCACCCATTTTTGGCCTTCCAAGGCCCAGACGGTTCTGCGGTGTTTCGTGATGATAACGCGCCGCCACATCGCTCCCACGCCGCCCGGGGAATGGTTCCAGGAACATGCAGCGGAGGTCCAACAACTTCCATATGGCCACCCAGGAGCCCCGATATGAACCCTATCGAGCATATTTGGGATGTCCTGGAACGCAGGCTCTGTGCCATGGATCCTGCACCCACGAACACACCAGCGTCGGCGGCCGCTCTGCAAACGATTTGGTGTCACCTGCGTCCAGAGGACTACCAGGGACTTGTCGACTCACTTCCACGGTGTCTCACTGCAGTTCGCAGGGCCAGAGGAGGCCCCACACGCTATTAGGTGACTATCCCGTGACATTTGCTAAGTCAGTGTATTTTCTGAGAAACAGAAGGTAAAGTAGCCATTTTCATCGTTATGATCATACCACTGCATAATTGTGTTAGTGACACACTAACTTTTAAAATTCAGTGACATGAATTTCTTTCCACACACAGTCTGCACATGGATTATGGAAGTGTTCGGTATGGCAAGTATATCAGTAAAAACATGCACTGCAAAACTGGTGAGAAGTGCCTTAATTCGTAGTTAGCTTCTTTCCAGTCTTCTCTGGTCATATTGTCTGCTGTACCAAGAACCTACTACGCTGGCGTAAGGGGGAGAGGTGATACTCCCATGTGGGATGTCCCAGGTGGTGGATAGGTCCTAACCGGCTTGCCGGTGGACTTGAGGGAAATAAAATACCTCTCGCGGACCAAACACACAACCCCCTGTAGGTGGGGGACACTGACGAAGAATACGCACACGGTATCCCCTGCCTGTCGTAAGAGGTGACCAAGGGATGTTTATATTAGAACCATGAAACTCCTTGTGATTAGTACCACCACGCAGGGAACACCATGGGTCGCTTTTACTTGCGCGTAGTACCACTATGTTAGGTACCAAATAGGTTTGTGATTAGTAGCAAATGAGAGCGTGACGGCTTTTATGGTACCTGTGATTAGTAGCACAATATGAGCGACACCATGGGATGATGGAACCCATGGTTCTGGCTTGCCTATGATTAGTACCCGCTATATGAGGAACACCACAGGATAGTACGAGTCTCTGCGGTTAGCACACTTAGGTGATGAACATGCAGCGGAGGTCCAACAACTGCCATGGCAACCCAGGAGCCCCAATAATGAACCCTGCGTTGCCTGTCAATGGCGCTGCAATGTGCGAAACACAGTAGGTCTGTAATACAAGTGCGAATTTCATTACCTGTGAGTAGTACCATAATGTGTGGAATACCGCGAGTCTACGCTACTCTTGATTAGTACCGCAACATGACAAATACCATGGTTCTACTTTTCTAGTGATAAGTACCATTATGAGGTGCCGATCACTTGGATTTTGGACTCCTTTCGACTACAAGCATCATCGATTCAGTATCGTGCTATAGAAGCAGTTCCTTGGTCAGTAATACTATTGTTTTACGCTAGCTTCTGAGCATGTGCGGCACTGTGGGTCCGTTTCACTGATCGTTTTCAATTCATACCTATCCATTCATTCTTCGTCCTCGTTTTAAATTGTGGTCAGTGGAGGATTTTGTGTTTTTAATTTGTCATTTTGTTTCGTCTCATTTCTTATCATTAGGGGCCGATGACCTAGATGTTAGGCCCCTTTAAACAACAAGCATCAATCAATCATCATTGTCTGCTGTAGAAATTGATCCGAATATATTCTTCTTCTTCTGGTGTTCAAGGACTACCTCTTCGTACACTGGTGTGGTTAGTAATGGAAGTTGGATACAATGTGCCAGCAGCATTGTTTCCCTGCTCATCTTACATGCAAATCTCGATGGTGAATATTTAGAACAGGAAAGCTCTCTCTTCATGTACATCACTTTTCCTTTTTCAGTGTCCTTCAAGTTGGTTTTGCTTGGATGTTGGCAGATGATCTGGAGACTATGTCTAACCATTGGTATTATCTTGACTTGAAGGAGTTTCATTGCTGTTTAGAGAAAGAAAGAAAAGTTCTCTGATTTTTTCCTGTTTAGTGTGAGGTCATCGATTTTGAGCCTGGGTCATATTATCTGCATAGATATAAAGTTTCACCTCTGTGGTCCTTACTGCCTGCAATGTCAACAATATTAATGTTATGCTATTAGGGGGGGGGGGGCTGCGTGGCTGAGGCAGTAAAGGCGTGCTCGGTTCGCCCAGAAGGACTTGGATTCGAATCCCCATCAGGAAGACGTAAAATTTAAAAAAAGAGATATCCACGTCCGGAGGTGCATATGGCCCTGAGGTTCACTCAGCCGACACCAAAAATGAGTACCAGGTTAATTCCTGGGGGCAAATTGGCTGGGCGTAGAGCTAACCACTCTACCCCATCGCGTGCCGAGGTTACGAATAGTGGAGGCCTTTACCTTCCACCCCTCCAATGGTCTTCATGGCCTGAACAGAAATGACCGCCTTGCTTTTTTTTTTCACCCTTTGTGAGTATTGGCTGCAATCAAGTTATTATTATAAGTGTGACTTGGCTTTAAGTTTTGAATGGGCCTACAAATTTTAACTAGAAAAATTTGCAAATAATTATTGATAGTGTTGAAAGAAATGCTATGTATTGGTAATCAAATAATTGTATATCCTGTTAATTATACTTCTCAAAATGTATTAGTAACAGATTGAAATAGAAATATTTTCTTGTATGTGTGGTTGTGCTGCTTTTTGGATATTCACATGATTAATTATATCTTTTCAGAAACCCATACAATGCCTACTACAAAGCTCTCATGTCGAATGCTGCAACAAGTGCTTTACGTCTTCATCAGCGCATTCCAAGAGTCACTTTGTCACGCGAATTCCTAGCACATTTATTGGTTGAAGATAGTTGTCATTACCTCTTCTTCTCACTCATTTTTCTTTATGTGGCTCCAGTGACATGTATCCTTTATTTACATTATATACCTTAGGGTAACTGAGACTGGTTTAACCCCAAATGAATGTACACTTGAGTGTTGCAGATGATGGCTATGCTAATTAAGCACAGAACATAGGAACAGTACAATTATCATTATACCGTACATTTTTCAGCTCCACGTAAGTGCATGAGGCCAATTCCAGGCATCACGTGTTTAGATTTGTGCATTTCTTTTTATGAAACTTACCACCTAAACAAAATGAGATTAATGCATAATAATGGCTAGATGATACTTACTAACCCCCAGAGATTTGATTGTTATGAACCTGATGTATCGGATTTTATAAACTTTTAAACATAGCAATCGGTGTTTACATGGGACAGACTTTTAACTTTGCATACCTTTACGTTTTTTATGAATTGTCACACATTTAACACTAATAACAGTGAGTGTAAAATGAACTAAAATATTTATAAATATCTGGACATTCAGCGCTTACTGGTACGTAGCTTACTGTTTGAATGAAAGCTTGATCAGAAAAAAATATAAAATGAAAAAACAATTTATGTTCATTCTCTTTTTTGGTATAGACTCATCAAACTACCATTTCCCACAAATAAAACGAGGCACTGGTAAATTTCTTTCGATTTCACTTTCATTTAAAAAGCACTCTTCTTTCATCGGTGGTTCACAAAACAGTTAAGCTTCATCGTTGCATGTGCGAAAATTTGTTACGAAATAAACATCACCATCACTTTCAGTTGTGGTACAAACATAATACTTGAATGTTTCTTTCTGCTGTATTTTCCAAGGATGAAGTCTCCCACTTCAAAAGTCATATCACAGGGTGGATTTTTGTCATCTGCTTCGATCTTGTGGTCTGGATGTAGAGAATGTGTGGTAGTTGTTTCTGAATAATAATATTTTCTTGCCTGAACTATGTATTTTTTTTTTTTTAATGGCTCCACATAGTGAATATCATGTGTTCCTGGTACTGCACAGACATCGGCGAAGCGGCTTTTCAGAGGGGGTTTACTCCTTTCAACATCTTCAGAAGGAACAAATATGACATTTGTGTTTGCTGAATTTCTTTTCACTACTTCCATGACATTGTGCACGTTTGTAAGGTCTCTTTTTGCACGTAGAACAACAGTCAAATTAAGTTTGTGTTTCACCAACACCGTCAACAGCACCTTTCCAGTTACCAGATGCAAAAAATTCCAAGTTACATTCATTCCAGAAGTTTCCTTAAAAACTTAGGTTTGCAAACATGAACCTTTGCTTGAACTAGCTCGCCATCCCGTCCAAGAAGATAAACACTGGTGGTTTCTGGTTGTTTTCCTCTGATGTCTGTTAATACTCTGCTTAAAAATGAGTGTGTGGCATATTTGTCATGCTGCATATGGTCAGACATGATCGCATATGAAGCACGATTTCCTCCCGCAAACCACGCAACAGCTGTAAATATCGTAATTTGTTGGTGATGCCAATAACAACTCTGAATTTCATCTTGTGGAAGAATAGTGAAATTCTCTGCGAAATCCACTTGCAGAAACCATTGAATTTTCAGTCGTTTGTTTTTTCTGCACTTTGAACATTTTGCTTTGCATTCTTTTAATAAATGTGTGTTTCATAAACAAGGGACACTGTTTTACTAGTTTATCAAAACACTTTTGAACTGTGCCAGATTCTTGAATTTGAGATACGTGATTTTTATCTTCACTTTGCCACTGGTACCACTCAATTTCATCTCCAGTGTTCTCCTCTGTCGGTGAATATTTTAAAATATTTTTAGAGCTAGTATTACATTCACCAGTCATACTCTGTTCATTGAAGTCCTCACACGCCACAGAAAAAGTAAATTCACTCAATTTGCTAGGAATGTTAAATCCTTTATTTAAAGCATCAATCAACAAATGGAAATTTTCATGCTGCTTGCACAGGCACACATTTCTTGGAGTACTTTGGTCAAAGTCCACAAAATTAAGACCGACCGATTGCGTGATGTGGGTATTCTTGTTTAAGTTCGTATGCATCTTTCATTGTGACACACATGAATCCTTTCTGTTGTTTTAATTTTTGTCCAGAACTATCCTTTACGGAGATAAAATCTCTTGCTCGAGGAAATGGCCAACTGATATCATCCCAATTGAGGAATTCAAGAACTTCTTGATTTGGAAGTGAAGAATTGCTGCACTTGCTGGAGGTAGATGAACTTACACCAAATTTTGCACTCGGCGCACTAACAACTTTCCATTTCTTCTGCGGACTCACTGGTAAAGCCTGCTCCAAACGCTTTACAGCTTTCCCCAATGTTTGTCTGCATTTATAAGCAGATGTTGGTGTACTCGGTTCTGCAATCGATGTAGATGGTTGTGTTGTTGGACTTGTAGTACAGGAAGTAACTGTTGATAAGCCCTGAAGTTTCTTCTGAGCTCTATATTTCTTGACCGATTCTCATACCTGTTGGTGGCGTATGTGTAACTGGGCAGGTGTCATCTTCCTTCTTCTCCTTGCATGCCTTTCCCTTTCCTTATTTTAAAATCCTAATCATTCTTTTTCTTCTCACGATACCATCTACAATGTTCCTTGTGATTAAGCAGCATTATTATAAATAACCTCAATTTGAATTGCTATTTTAAAATACCTCCTTACAAGCGAGTGTGGTGCGGAAACTGAATCCTAAGAGCAGTGTATTGCGTCACATAGTGACATAATACATTCCTGTACACATGGCTCCATGCGATGGGGAAGTCCCCGGCCGCCCGCTCGTGAGAACGTCGTAAACATGCAACGTATTTTACTATCAGCTTCGTATGAATCCATTTGAAATTTTAAACGAATGATATAGCAGTTTGAAAGGGTGTACAGTATTGGCTTTGCATACCAAATTTTATTCAAATTGAGCCACGCACTTTTCGCTACGGAAATTTTTATACCTTTTTCGTCGCGTGTTTATACGGCCTGCAGCAATAAATTCGTCGCCTTATTATACCTTATATAAACTGTTAATAACCTAAATAAGTACTTTACTACAAAGAGAAAGAGCAAACATTTACCATAATTATTTTGATACCTTTTCATCATAATAAACAGTAATTCCTAAAACATTGAGAAATGTTAAATGAATTTAGACTGCACATAAAGGTTCAATTAACCACACAATTAAAAATTGAAAGACATCAATAAATGAATACATATCATAAAATTAATAAAATTTAATGTTTTATGTATCATGAAAACCAATTGTTGAGTTTCAGTTTAAACTTTACTTTTTTCTTTCTTGGGTTGACAATTCTCTGGAATCAGCCATGAAGAAAAGGAATATTTATGCTAATATGATGTAAACATGGTCTTTCAAACATATCTGATCGATATTACAGCTAATACTCTTAACTGTTAGGATTTACTGTTTGACACTGAACACATATCTTGGCAAACAGAACATCTATGTGATGGCAAGAGACAAATAGTGTAGGCAGTAAGCACGATGTGTATGGACAATGAAATCTAAGAATGGACATTTGCAATGCTCAATTTTTTAATTTTTTTTTTTTTTTTCAGGATATATCTATTTGTTTGGCCCTTGTGTTGCCTAAAACCTATTCTAATTCACACATGCTAAGCTGCAAGCCCTTGTAAAATATGGCAAGCGACTAAAATATGTCATCTTACAGTGGGAGAGCTAGATGTTCGAATCACCGGTTTTCTTTGAAGTTCACACCTTTCTAGAATGCTATAAAGGAAGTATAATGTGTAAAGCAATAAGGTGCACTACTCAGTTGCTTGTGACAATGGCTTTGCATTACAGCATAAAGTTGCCACCGCTGCATCGTGTAGGGTTAGCACGTCTGTTATTGTATCTGTCATTTTTCTCGCAAGTGATCGAGTAATGCACCTTCCCACTTGGACATTTTACTTTTCTTATGGCAGTATAGAAAAGTGCAAACTTTGAAAGAAATTGGCAACCCAAACATCTAGCCATCCCCTTGTTAGTTGGTGCAACTATCATGAGAGTGCCCATTTATAGATTACTATTTAGTTCAGGACATAATGCTATATGTCATTGGCAAGAGAAGCAAACCACCTGTTTAAATAGAAATACTGAAAATTCACCCATCATGAGCGTATTATGCCTTAACGTGCGTTAACTGAATGGAAACAAAGGTGTTAGTAGTGGCTACATTCGTGATCTAGATAGAGTATTATTAAAAGTAAATAATAATTGTAATAGGCTTTATAACAGGCTTTATGACATTACAGCTTGTATATCACTCCTGAAACATTATTTTTACTGTGTATTTTCATACAATACTGAGTTTATATTATTTGTATTAAAGCCTCTAAAGTAGCATTTAACCTAATGTAATATGAACATTGGTGGTAGATTAGAGGCTATGAAGACCTGGGTGAAATAACGATGGAGGTCGCATTTGCATTGTTCTGAGATATTTGAAATATCAAGTTTGAAACGCTTTATTACCTACCTAATACACACATGAAGACCATACCGGCTGTGAAACAAAGCATCCATGTTCTAACAATGTACTTACAATGTTTCATGTTTTAAAATTAAACAACAGTGGAGAATAATCAACACTTATCTATTAGTGCATGTACATAAACAGGAATATAGATGAGTGTCCAATTTTTAATCCAGAATAGGGTTTAACCCTCCAGCAGGCGCAGCTAAAAATGATACATTACCAGGTGCATGGTGTACTTTATACCCCACACTTCAACAGCACATAATAATAGTAAATATCTCATTTTTATCCAATTTTATTTATCCAGATCACTAATAGTTACAAATGTTAGCATATTATACACTGTAGCAAGTGAAAATGCAACAATAAATGTTATTTGCACGCTTGAAAACTTTTCAGAAATTTGATCCGATTACACAAGCATTGTTGCTGGTGATCTAAATGGACACGTTGGACAGAGGAAAGAAGACCACACTGCCCATGGTGGACATGGATATGGAGAGAAGAACAGCAACGGCCAACGAATTCTTGATTATGCAGAAACTCATGATCTGATCATCACGAACACCTGGTTCAAAAAGCGTGATACTCATCTAATCACGTACTACAGTGGCTCCAATGCAACTCAGATTGACTACATCCTTGTGAGACGACGGAATTTCAAAGATATTCTAGATACAAAAGTTATTCCTTGTGAAACCGTCGCGATGCAACACCGACCTGTCATCTGTAAGCTACGGATGAAGCCGCCAAGAGCTGAATTCTTACCCTGAAATGGACCTAAAAGAATCAAATTGTGGCGCTACAAGGAGAAGGAGGCCGACATTGTTACAAAAATTACAGTGCCACCAACCACCACGGTTGAAGAGAGCTGGACTAAACTGAAAGACGCCGTTCATGAAGCCGCACGCTCTATTCTTGGAACAACTAAACCAGGACGACGTAGGATTGACAAAGACACATAGCTTTGGAATGATGATGTTAAAGATGCAGTGCGGAAGAAGAAACAGCTGTACCATGAGTTTCTTTCAGATAAAACACCATCTCGTTGGGATGCCTACAAAACAGCCCATAGTGAGGCGAAGAAGGTCATTGCTGTAACAAAAGCAAACTGATATGCAAAACTTGACACGCGCGAAGGCGAGCGGCACATTTATCGGCTACTCGAATCGAGGCACCGCAAAACGGAAGACATCCAACGTTTCTACGGCATCAGTGACGAAAAAGGTGACCTGCTGGTCGACTGGAAAAAAGCGCGAGAACGCTGGCGGAGCTATTTTGAGAAACTTTCAACCAAAGAATTTCCCCACCCACCAATCCCAACCACCTCCACCATTGAAGGCCCAGTGAAGGAAATTGACGTCATGGAAGTTCAGGCTGTTTTGAAGGAGATGAAACCAGGAAAAGCCATCGGCCCCGATGACCTTCCGGCAGAGTTCTGGTGCTCTGAACGGTGGGATGCGGCAATATGGCTAACACAGCTTTTCAATCAGATCAACAAAGAAGGTCAAATACCATCAGATTGGTGACAGAGCATTACCGTACCAATCTTCAAGAAGAAGGGAAGTCCTGCCGATTGTTCTAATTATCGCCCAATCAGACTTCTGAGCCACGCGATGAAGATCTTCGAACGTATTCTCGACAAAAGGATTCGCCAGATAGCTAAACTTACAATGAACCAAGCTGGATTCGTGAAAAACTCTAGCACAACGGATGCAATCCACGCTGCACGGCTGTTAGTTGAGAAACACCATGAAAAACATAAGCCTCTTCATCTCGCTTTTCTGGATCTTGAGAAGGCCTTTGATCGGGTGCCACATGACCTAATCTGGTTAGCGCTACGAGAACATAGCATTCCAGAGCACCTTGTTAAGTGGGTACAGATGCTCTACGTAGAACCAAGGAGTTATGTTCAAGCTGCCGCAGGAGCGTCCGATGATTTCCGCATCACTGTAGGAGTACATCAAGGCTCTGCCTTATCACCACTGCTCTTCATTCTTGTGATGGACACTGTTACATCCGATCTGCACAAGCCAATACCATGGACACTTCTCTATGCTGATGATGTCATGTTGGCTGCTGAGAATAAGTCTGATCTCCAGCGCCAAACAGAAGAGTGGAACAACCGACTAGCGCAGTATGGCCTGCGCCTCAACAAAAAGAAGACAGAGTACATGACATTAGATCTTCGAGAAGTTGGAACCATCAACGTTGATGGTGAAGATCTACCACGAGTAGAGAAATTTAAATATCTTGGCTCCACACTCTCTGCCGATGGCAGACTTACTGATGAGGTCAAGCACAAGGATACACGCAGCCTGGCTGAAGTGGCGAATGACAACAGGCGTCACCTGAGACCGTCGGATGAAGGACCATCTGAAATCTAAGATCTACCGGACTGTTATCCATCCCGTCGCTCTCTACGGCACCGAGTGTTGGCCTGCTACGAAGGAGGTAGAACATCGACTAAGCGTCATGGAGACAAAAATGCTTAGGTGGACAGCTGGCATCACTAGACTGGATCATATTTTAAACGACAATATTAGGAAACGCTTTGGCGTTGCACCAATCCAGAAGAAAATGCAGGAAAATCGTCTGCGCTGATTTGGTCATGTATTGCGTGCAGAAGACAATACACTGGCAAAGTCAGCGTATACATTGGAAGTCGCTGGAAAGAGGCCCAAGGGATGACCAAGACAGCGATGGATCGATACAGTGCACAACGACCTGAAAGCTGTAAGACTACATCCTGACGTGGCCCGTGACCGAATTAAATGGAGACAACGAATCCATACAGTGGACCCTGCCACCAGGCGGGACAAACGCTAAAGAAGACACAAGCATTTTCTAATACACAGGCACTGCTCAAGTTCTAATGTACATGTTCGTGTGAGTCACAGTGTCATCTACCATATCTTCATCAACTATATTATGGAAGGAAGATATTTTATCTTTGATTCCTCTTGCATTACGTTTAAAACCAGGAAATACTTTGACATTTTTTGTTTTAGTTTTGCATACCTTTGAAAATTCAGTTTTCCCCCACCTGGTGGTTTTTTGTTTTCCAATAAAGTATAAAGCTGTGCACAACAAATCATCACTTCGAAATTAGCCATAGCATATTACAAGAAGCAAAACAAACCTCTTGCAATAACCTTCGTGGACTTCAAAAAAACTTACGACTGTATCCATAGACCTTCAATGTTGAAAATGTTAAGAAATTTTGGGCTCCATCCAAAATTAATCAAAGTGATAGAACTGACCTTAACCAACACTAAATCAAAAGTCATGATCAGAGGGGAATTCTCTGAGCCATTCATCATAAAAACAGGCTTAAGACAAGGAGATTGCTTGTCACCACTGCTATCAACTGTGCCTTGGAATATATAATGAGGGAATGGTACAAGATTAACCCAAAGAACATCCGAATTGGAAGACCCAAAAACAACATAAGTTTAAATTGCTTAGGATTTGCCGATGACCTTGCTCTCTTGTCCAACAATATTCAGGAAACCAGACCACAAGTTATATCACTACAGGAAATAGCACAGAAAATTGGTCTTGGAATATCTTTTGAAAAGACTGTAATCATGTTTACTGACCCACCACTCATAAACAAAATTGCCATAGGAAATCAAGAAATCAAAATTGTAGATAAATATAAATATCTGGGAGAAATCATAACATATAACCTCAATGAAAAGCCAGCATGGCATAACATAAATTGACCAGAGCACAATATGTCACCAAGAATACCTACAACAAAAAGGGCCTGTCAATAGCAACAAAATTAAAACACTACAAAACAGTCACTCAACCAGAAATTACATACGCAAGTGAAACCATCTTCAAAACAACTAACACTGCACAAATAGACAAAATACTCAAGATAGAGAGAAGAATCATTAGAACGTGCATCAACAAATCATACCAAAAAGATGGACACTGGAGAGTAGCTTCTAATGAAACAGTGTACAAGGAAATAGAACCAGTAATGAGCACAATCAGGAAGAAACGCATTTCATTTTTTGGACATCTAATCAGGAGACCAGAGAAAAAGATCATCAGGAGACTAATAGAAAAATTATGGAATAGTAAGTGCAACATGAAGTGGATTACAGAAATCAAGGAAGATATGGATGAACTACAAATTACAATAGAAGACCTAAGAACAAAATCAGGAAACTCACAGACAAGCAAACCAGAATCAACAGACAGACAATAGAAAGGGTGATTTCCGATGAAGAAAGAAGGATAAGATCAGAGAGAATGAAGAAGTCCTGGGCTGACAGGAAACTGAAAAATTCTTTGTATAAAGTTGGCTAGAGTGGTCCAATGAAGGCCATAAAATGTAAATAATTAAAAAAAGTATTCACAACGTTCATTTTCACTTCCTTCTTAGTCAGATCTGTCCTCTGAAGAGAGACCTTCCTCAGATTCAGTTTCGTGATCACTTCATATTCCTCACCTGATTCTGAACTGTCCAAGTTTTCTTTCTCTGGCTGTTCTTGAATTAATTTGGCTATTTCATCAGGCGCCAATATCCTAAATAAACAGAAAATATATTGTAATTAGAGAAATCATAATAAATTGAGTGTTTTAAATGGAGGCGTGCTTGAAAATATTAGTAAATAACGTAGTGTAACTACTTATTCCATCGGGCGCGTGGGGTATTTTGTAGCCCGCTTGTGACACGTCCCGAATTGAAGCTACAATACAGCCATTCTTGTGCACTCACAGAGACTCCAAACTATCATATTCAACAACTAAGGTCACACTGGAGGAATAGCAGGCGAGCAACCAGTCTTAGAAAGGTTATAGTGTTGCCAAATTGAAGAAAATTAGCAGTGGTGTACTTTATACCCCAGCGCGCCTGCTGGAGGGTTAACCATCACACTTAAATTATATCTCCTAAACTTCTGGAATATAAACACAATAACACTTCAATATACAACAATGGAACATTATTTTAAAAAGTACAGTAGAACCTCAATAATTCGAACTCGGTTAATTCAGAATCCCGCCTAATTCGAAGAAGCTCTCGTTCCCGATACGGTTTTGCGTGTTATTTAAATTGTTTAATTTGAAATACGGATAATTCGTAATTCGAAGCACAATGTCGGCCCCATTACTGAAATTCAGATTTTTAATTCGAAACTGCCTTTACATTTTAAAACAATAGTATGTTACAGAGTAATTTAAATTCAAAATTTATCCGCGTCGTGATAGGACGTGTGTTCCGGAACGTGGAGGGGTAGCTTTCCACACTTATACTCACTACAGTGTGCTTCATAATTGCTAAGTTGAATGAAATTGGAATTCTTTTGTATTCAACCTTTTGAGGAACGCCGTAATATCATGCAGCAGGCAGTGTGCGGAAAAACAGAATCCGCGAACACTGCCGACAGTTGACGAAGAAACGTGGCTCATATAATCAGTTCATAGGCACCGAACAATATTGTCATTGCCGATGAAACTGCATTGCTTTCTTTTAATGCTGAGCCCAAACGGTCTTATGGTTTTAAAGGAGAAAGTGCCAGCCGGAGAATCGTACAAGGGTGCAGCTCATTGTACTGTGCTGCAATGCTCACAGAAGCGAGAAACTTTATCCCATTATTACATAAAATAAATTTCATTGTGAAGTCCGTATTGTCGTACGTATACTTTAAGGATAAGTCAATATTCCACCTTTACAATACCAAAAGTTTGTCTAATTATTTAAACAACATTATTTAAAATAAGACGGGATATGTTTCGTCTAACTTGTAGACATCATCAGTCGTAAAATATTCAAGAAAAAGCACAAAAAAAGACAAGGACAGAATGTGTTGTTGTTTGAGTCATCAGTCCATAGACTTGTTTGATGCAGCTCTCCATGCCACCCTATCATGTGCTAACCTTTTCATTTCTACGTAACTATTACATCCTACAACTGCTCTAATCTGCTTGTCATATTCATACCTTGGTCTACCCCTACCATTCTTACCACCTACACTTCCTTCAAAAACCAACTGAACAAGTCCTGGGTGTCTTAAGATGTGTCCTTTCATTCTACCTCTTCTTCTCGTCAAATTTAGCCAAATCGATCTCCTCTCACCAATTCGATTCAGTATCTCTTCATTCGTGATTCGATCTATCCATCTCACCTTCAGCATTCTTCTGTAACACCATATTTCAAAAGCTTTTATTCTCTTTCTTTCTGAGCTAGTTATCATCCATGTTTCCATACAATGCCACGCTCCACACGAAAGTCTTCAAAAACATCTTTCTAATTTTGATATCAATGTTTGAAGTGAGCAAATTTCTTTTCTTAAGAAAGCTCTTCCTTGCTTGTGCTAGTCTGCATTATATGTCCTCCTTACTTCTGCCATCGTTAGTTATTTTACTACCCAAGTAACAATATTCATCTACTTCCTTTAAGACTTCATTTCCTAATCTAATATTTCCTGCATCACCTGCCTTCGTTCGACTGCACTCCATTACTTTTGTTTTGGACTTATTTATTTTCATCTTGTACTCCTTACCCAAGACTTCATCCATACCAATCTAATGGTCCATTATTGGACATTATAAATTTTCCAGCTAACTCATTCTTGGTTGCCTGCGTTTCGCCCTCATGTGCTAAGTTAGGCTCATCAGTTGGGACTTAGCACACCACCCAAGACGCAAGGCTAGTGCATACCGTGGAGGCCACTGCATAGGCTACTTGAAGCCACCAGCAGTGCCAATGCACTGTGAGAGCCACGTCTCATTCACCAGCAGTGCCAGACACTGAGACATTGCTCTCATAGTGCACTGGCACTATATAAACATTGAAAAGGAGAGGGGACAAACTGCAGCCTTGCCTCACTCCTTTCTGGATTGCTGCTTCTTTTTCAAAGCCCTCGATTCTTATCACTGCAGACTGATTTTTATACAGATTGTAGATAATTCTTCATTCTCGGTATCTGATCCCTATCATCTTCAGAATCATAAATAGCTTGGTCCAATCAACATTATCGAATGCCTTTTCTAGATCTACGAATGCCATGTACGTGGGCTTGTCCTTCTTGATTCGATCCTCTAAGATCATTGCAGGTTATAAATTTCATCTTCTTTGTCCGTATTGAAGATCTACTTGTAATACAAATTCTTATAATTTTGTAAATTACCACCTATTCAATACAATAACAATATAGTACAAACTTACATATTTATTAAGATGTTTATATGGTACATGTTTCGCTCCTTTTTCGTGAGCATCATCAGCCAACTATTATACACTTATGGTTGTATAAGATCATGAAACAATACTTTTGGGTTAAGATTATTCCTATAAAACTAATTGACAAATCTTATAATATTTTACAAGTCATATAACAATAAAAGTATGTCTTTAAGTTAAAACTTTTTGTCTAAAATCTATCTGAGTCTATCATTTTATTGACGAAACTCATCTGGTGAACATCTTTTAATTGTTTAAAAAATAAAAAGTAAATGAAAAATAAAAAACTTTTGAGATCTGGCTAATTGTATTGATTTATGTTGCTTAACTTGTATGAGTGTCGTTAAAACTTCGTAAACTATCTTGACAATTTTCTGCAGTTGATGATTGTCTATTTTATGGACATTTGACTTGTTCTCGTTGCTGGAGTAACATTTATACAAATGTATTGGCATTAACTTTATATTGTCAATAGGATAATATTGTTCGTGAACAAACTTGTTGATGAAACACTTTCTAATGTGATATTGTGATAAAATGTTCTTGTATGTTCCAAAATGGCTTGTTGGTATTTTTCTTTCTGCTGCGTAATTGTTTAGTGTTACTCCTAGCCTCTTGAGAACTACTAAAAAGTGTTTCATCAACAAGTTTGTTCACGAA
This sequence comes from Anabrus simplex, assembly GCF_040414725.1. Taxonomy (NCBI): domain Eukaryota; kingdom Metazoa; phylum Arthropoda; class Insecta; order Orthoptera; family Tettigoniidae; genus Anabrus; species Anabrus simplex. The sequence goes on along the minus strand of NC_090267.1, from coordinate 147,756,353 downwards.
CAATATTATCCTATTGACAATATAAAGTTAATGCCAATACATTTGTATAAATGTTACTCCAGCAACGAGAACAAGTCAAATGTCCATAAAATAGACAATCATCAACTGCAGAAAATTGTCAATATAGTTTACGAAGTTTTAACGACACTCATACAAGTTAAGCAACATAAATCAATACAATTAGCCAGATCTCAAAAGTTTTTTTATTTTTCATTTACTTTTTATTTTTTAAACAATTAAAAGATGTTCACCAGATGAGTTTCGTCAATAAAATGTTAGACTTAGATAGATTTTAGACAAAAAGTTTTAACTTAGACATAATTTTATTGTTATATGACTTGTAAAATATTATAAGATTTGTCAATTAGTTTTATAGGAATAATCTTAACCCAAAAGAATTGTTTCATGATCTTATACAACCTTAAGTGAATAATAGTTGGCTGATGATGCTCACGAAAAAGGAGCGAAACATGTACCATATAAACATCTTATAAATATGTAAGTTTGTACTATATTTTTATTGTATTGAATAGGTGGTAATTCACAAAATTATAAGAATTTGTATTACCTCTAAGATCAGACGTAAAGTCAGGATTGCTTCACGTGTTCCTACATTTCTTCTGAAGCCAAATTGGTCTTCTCCCAACTCAGCTTCAACTTGTTTTTCCATTCTTCTGTAAATAATACGTGTTAAAATTTTGCAGGCATGAGATACTAAACTAATGGTGCGGTAGTTTTCACAGCTGTCAGCACCGCCTTTCTTGGGAATAGGTATAACAACATTCTTCCGAAAATCGGATGGGACTTCCCCTGTCTCATACATCTTGCACACTAAATGAAATAACTTTGCCATGCTGGTTTCTCCTAAGGCAGTCAGTAATTCAGAGGGAATGTCATCAATTCCAGGTGCCTTGTTCCTATTGAGGTCACTCACAGCTCTGTCAAACTCTGACCTCAAAATTGGGTCTCCCATTTCATTAGCATTAACAGCCTCTACATATTCCAGAACCAAATTATCTACATCTTTACCTTCATACAACTGTTGGATATGCTCCTGCCATCTTTCTGCTTTGTCTTCTTTCCCTAGAAGTGGGTTTCCATCTGAGCTCTTAATATTCATACACCTAGATTTCCTTTCTCCAAAGGTTTCCTTGATTTTCCTGTATGCAGCATCTACCTTTCCCAGGACCATACAGCCTTTGACATCTTGCACTTCTCCTTCAGCCATTCTTCCTTAGGTACCTTGCACTTTCTATCCACTTTATTCTTTAATCACCTGTATTCTTTTCTGCCCTTCTTCATTTCTAGCATTCTTGTATTTTCATCGTTCATCAATCAGGTCTACTATCTCCTGAGTTATCCACTGATTCTTAGTTGATCTTTTCTTCCTTCCTAACATTTCTTCAGCAGCCCTACTGACTTCATTTTTCATGACTCTCCACTCTTCCTCTATAGTGTTTCCTTCAGCCTTTTCATTTAGTCCTTGTGCAACATGTTCCTTGAAACAATTCCTCACACTCTTTTCTTTCAACTTGTCTAGATCTCATCTTTTTGCATTCTTTCCTTTCTTCAGCTTCAGGTGGCATTTCATGACCAACAAGTTGTGGTCAGAGTCCATGCCTGCTCCAACACCTGGTTTCTGAATCTCTGCCTAATCATAATGAAGTCTATTTGATACCTTCCAGTGTCTCCAGGTCTCATCCATGTACAAAGTCATCGTTTGTGATGTTTGAACCAAGTATTGGTAAGGACTAAATTATGATCAGTGCAGAATTCAACCAGCCGACTTCCTCTTTCGTTCCTTTGTCCCAATCCAAATTCTCCTACTGTACTACCTTCTCTTCCTTGGCCTACCACTGCTTTCCAGTCTCCCATCACAATTAGATTCTTGTCACCTTTTACATATTGTATTAAATCTTCTGTCTCCTCATATATTCTTTCGATTTCTTCATCATCCGCTGAACTAGTAGGCATATAGACCTGCACTATTGTGGTGGGCACTGGTTTGGTGTCTATCTTGACAACAATAATTGTTTCACTATGCTGGTCATAGTAGCTTACCCGCTGCCCTATTTTCTTATTCATTATTAAACCAACTCCTGCATTTCCCCTGTTTGATTTTGTGTTGATAATTCGGTAGTTGCCTGACCAAAAATCTTGTTCTTCCTGCCAACGTACTTCACTTGTACCAACTACATCTAACTTTAGCCTATCCATCTCCCTTTTCAGATTCTCTAACCTACCACAATGATTCAAACTTCTAACATTCCACCTCCGACTCGCAGAATGTCAGTATCCATCTTCCTGATGATCGCCCCCTCTCGTGTAGTCCCCACCCGGAGATCCGAATGGGAGACTAGTTTACCTCCTGAATATTTTACCTGGGAGGAAGCTGTTATCAGTACATCATTCATACAGAGAGAGCTGCATGTCCTCGGGAGGTAGTTACGGCTGTAGTTTCCCGTTGCTTTCAGCTGTGTAGCAGTATCAACACAGCTAAACCATGTTGAGTATTATTACAAGGCCGTATCATTCAGTCATCTAGACTGCCGCCCTTGCAACTACCGAAAGGCTGCTACCCCCCTTTCGATGAACCATTCGTTAGTCTGGTCTCTCAACAGATACCCATCCGATATGGTTGCACGTGCGGCTCGGCTATCTGCATCATTGGGACACGCAAGCCTCCCCACCGCGGCAAGGTCACATGGTTCGCAGAGGATGAAGGACAGAATAACACATTGAAATAAATTGGGTTGCCGAATACGTCAATTAAAATAGTGAGGCTGTTCTAGATTGTTCCGAGCACAAACATTCAAAAGTTGTTGAAGAACAAACTTAAAATTATACTCATAAGATGATACAGTAATACTTCGTATTAAAATTCTTCTTGAGGGTGCTGTTGACATGCAGTATTCAGGTCCGTCGGTAAAAGCTGATAATTAGGTGCACAATGTTATTTCTAGTAGAAAAAAGACGATCAACGAGCATGTGTAGGAAATCCAGAGAGATTATTATTATTATTATTATTATTATTATTATTATTATTATTATTATTATTATTATTATTATTATTATTTATTTTCCACTAATTGTAGTTACAATTTAGGGATGGTGAATGGAGAAAGGGCATAGCCCCATATACACAAAAGTGCCTCCATCACCACTTAAAATTATAATATACAAATATACAATTACATTCTACATGATGTTCTTATATACAGTTAAAATATTTACATAGGCATATTTACATACAGTAATACTCACAAGACCTGTTCAACATTCAAGTCATTCAACACACACACACACACACACACACACACACACACACACACACACACATCGTCTAAGTGGTGCATAAAAATTAGGTGGAATGGCCACTGTATTTCTACGTACGTCATACGATCAGATATTCCTTAACCTTAAAGTAAACTTTATCCCCTTGACGTAAGAAAGTTCAATAAGCCACAATGTTTTAAGGGCATATTGCACTTTCCATACAAGTACGAGGCATCTAAAAATCAAACAGTGCAGTAATCCAAGAAATAATGCATTTGCACAGGGGAACCAGCATAATTTATCCTCGTCTTTGATTTGTGTAATCTTTTTCTTTCGTTGCGTGAGGTTATGTTTATCAGTGATTTATCCAAGTGCATTATTTGAACATTGTAAATGAACCTTGTTGGATAAATTTCGGAAATAGTTTTATCCATTGCATTTGAAAGGTTTAAACTGTGAATCGAGGTGATTGCATGCATTAATGGGTCTTAGAATACTTTGTGACGCGGCAAGTATGTACATTTCTGAAGTACGAGAGAAGTGCTATGGTGGGAAATCGTATAAGGGTAGAGTTATAGGAAAGTTCGATTAGCCACGATGTTTTAAGGGCATCGGGTTCTTTCTGTGTAAGTACAGGGCATCTAAGATGCATACAGTACAGTAATCCAATGAATAAACCACTTGCACATGGGAACCAGCATAGATTTCTCCTCGCCTTTGAATCGTGCTTTTTTTTCTTTCTTTCGTTGCGTGAGGTTATGTTTGTCAGCGAGTTATCCAAGTGCATTATTTGAATACTGTAAATGCACCTTCTTGCATACGTTTTGGAAACTGTTTTTTTTTTCCCTTTTTTTTCATGGCATTTGAAGGTTTAAACTGTGAATCAAGGTTAACCGCATGCGGTAACGGGCCTTAGAGTATTTTGTAATGCGGCAAGGGTTGGCACTTCTGAATTACGAATTGGCAGTTAATTCGAAATCACGTAATTCGAAGTCCGATTTTTGAGCTCCAACCACTTTGATTGAATGAGGTTTTACTGTAATATGAACGTGTGTTTTTATTCAGTATGTGGCAAATTCTCATAAAACTTCTTTGATCGTTCTGTTGTAAGAATTTCAGTCAATTCCTGCAAATGAAAAATTAAATGAAAATTAGTTAAATAACAATACTTAGAGGTGTTAATAAAAATACTGTCAAGGTTTAATTACCTTCAGATCTTTCTATTTTGACAGTGATATAGGCAAGATCTCGGTGTAAGCTGGCCCTGGCAAGGTGAATACTCCCTTCAATCAGCAGTCACTACTGATCTGCATTTAGGGCAGTCACCCAGGTGGCAGATTCCCTATATGTTGTTTTCCTAGCCTTTTCGTAAATGATTGCGAAGACATTTGAAATTTATTGAACATCTCCCTTAGTAAGTTATTCCAGTCCCTAACTCCCCTTCCTATGAACGAATATTTGCCCCAATTTGTCCTCTTGAATTCCAACTTTATCTTCTTATTGTGATTTTTCCTACTTTTAAAGACACCACTCACACGTATTCGTCTTCTGTTGACATTCCACGCCATCTCTCCACTGACAGCTCGGAACACACCACTTATGATAAAGATGTTGATTCCCATAGGGAACCTGAAATATTTGTTCCGAATAAGTCTTAATCATCTGTTGGCCAGGCAGGCATAAATTTTTGAAAATGAGACAGTCTCTCATAGTGCATTGGCACTGCCGGTAGCTCCAAGTAGCCTATGCAGTGGCCTCCACGGTATGCACTAGCCATGCTTCTTGGTGGGTGTGCCATTTACCAACTGAGGACCCCAACTTGGCACACTGGGGCGAAACACTGGTAACCAGGAATGAGTTAGCTGGAAAATTCATAATGTCCAATAACACACCACTTAGTCGAGCAGCTTGTTTCCTTTTTCCCAAGTCTTCCCAGCCCGAACTTTGCATTATTTTTGTGACACTACTCTTTTGTTGGAAATCACCCAGAACAAATCGAGCTGTTTTTCTTTGGATTTTTTCCAGTTCTTGAATCAAGTAATCCTGGTGAGGGTCCCATACAATGGAACCATACTCTAGTTGGGGTCCTACCAGAGACTTCTATGCCCTCTCCTTCACATCCCTTCTACAACCCCTAAATACCCTCATAACCATGTGTAGAGATCTGTACCCTTTATTTACAATCATATTTGTGTTATTACCCCAATCAAGATCTTTCCCTTATATTAAGACAATGATCCCCGAAAGGAACTTTCAACCCATCAACGCAGTAATTAAGAGTGAGAGGACTTTTCCTATTTGTGAAACTCACAACCTGACTTTTAACCGCATTTATCATCATACATTGCCTACTGTCCATCTTGCAACATTATCAAGGTCTTTTTGCTGTTGCTCACAATCTTGTAACTTATTTATTACTCTGTACAGAATAACATGATCTGCAAAATGCCTTATCTCTGATTCCACTTCTTTACACATATCATTGATATATATAAGAAAACATACAGGTCCAATAATACTGCCTTGAGGAATTCCTCTCTTAATTATTACAGGGACAGATAAAGCTTCGCCTACTCTAATTCTCTGAGATCTATTTTCTACAAATATAGCTACCCATTCAGTCACTATTTTGTCAAGTCCAGTTGCACTCATTTTTGCCAGTAGCCGGCGCACGCCTGATGATTTTAAATTGTGCGATTTTCTCATTTTCCCGGCCAGCGAATAGCAACACTGAAAATGGTGGCAAATCTGAGTTTAACAGTGCCTTCATTTTAACCCTTAACTCTCGACTGTGGTGAGATCTGACATTATGATATTCCCTTTCTGGTCGCGTGTTGGACGAGGCCTGGCATGACATTGTATCGCCCACCGCTCGTCTGCCGTCTCTTAGCCAACAGAATAGACGATGCTATACTGTACTGCCGTCTTGTGGTCCAGCATGGAACTTTGTAAAATACAGTTACTATTTGAGAGTCAGTCAAAAATCCGTTACTTAGAAGGCAGTGTAGCCGTCAGTTGTGCCCAGTCCACTCACGCACCCGAAGGCTCGAGCGATAGTAGACAGTCATGGTCACCGTGTGCTCTCCTAGTCTTACGCAGTGTACCGTTCAATGTTGTATATTCCAGGTAATTATACAAAACCCTATTTTTTTCGCACCTCTACTCCTTCCTTGTACCCAATGAATATATCTAATAGCATTTATGGTGCCTAAAAGTGAACTGGCAATGGTCGACTTTTGTACCGTAACCCAACATGTCGCTGATGCTGACAGCTGGCACAATTATCAACAGATCCCGTTGTCACAAAATCGCTGTTTACAGTGGTTTCAGGCTGCAAACCACCGTAAAGTATGAAACCAGAGACTGAATTCAATTGTCTTTTTACCGATAAAAACAATAATTTGTTCTATAAAATTACTAATGAAACAAATTGGTATGTGATAGCGACAGTAATAGTAAAACAATAAATGAAAACCTACAACCTGTTTTCCCGTCTTTGACCGGGTCAGGGATGTAATGAATGGACCATATATAGGCTGTTATTACAGTGGGGTCGCCACTCCCAAGGTGAATAAAATAATAATAATAATAATAATAATAATAATAATAATGTAAAATAATTTGTCTTAAATTGTACATATTGCTTTTATTTGCTTCATTATAGCTTGCTCTAAATGTTTATAGGCCTAAATACATCATTTAAGAGAAAGTAGTATCCTAAACTCGTGAAAGATGAATACAGGTCATATAAGATAGAAATTCACACTTAAAATACGAGTAGTAGAGACAACACAAAGAACTTCAATTCGAGGGGTAAGGGTTAATTCTCGTAAATAACCTAGGGATCGATTAGTGGGTTGAGGAGGACCGTTGGGGCCAGGAGGCTCTAGTGTGGTTGCGTGTAAATAACCAGCGCACTGCACTCCAGCCTACAAGATCATTGTTCAAGACTAGCAACTCTGAATCGCTCATACATCCTCGCGTAACAGGTTGCTGCTATTCTATGCTGGAGTATTGAGATGTTGGTTTAAATTCAAAAAACCTTTTGTGTATATTTTTCTTACAAATGATCGATCGATGTGGGAAAAAGTTGGTCTGAGGAGAAACTATTTTTAACGATCGATGCAATGAAACTATAGTTTAGGAACGATAGATGTGGGGAAATTTAACATTGGTTTATATGGAACATTTTTGGGACCAAATAAATTGAACAATTATACGGTAAAACGACAGTTCCGGGATTGATGCATCGAGGTTCTACTGTACAGGGTTTCTTGAGTCCATGCATATTGCTTGACGCCATCCCGATTCTTTTGCTACTGTGCGGAGTTGGAGCACAGCCAATAAGGCAAAGCTCTCCGACATACATCAGCTCCAGCGACTAGCTTTTGCCAAAGAAAGAAGAAAAAAATTGCAGTTGGGTAAATGTTATTTTCTCATATGAATCTGTGTGCTCCTCAGTGAGCGAAGGTCCAATACTAGTGTATAGGACATCAAGTGCTCGTTCCAAGCCCCTGTACATCATGGAGTCTTCCCGTAGTGCTTGCATGTCCTTGCCAGTATGTGTGGGTGAATGTTCTCCCATTGACTTGGAATGCTTCACACAGGATACGAGGTCGGCTAGATGCAGCCCAAAAAATTCATATTATGAGTGAGTCCCATCTTTGTGACAACTGTATCCTGAGGGAGTATTTCACTTCTAATGATCCAGAGATGGTTTGCTGAATAGGACAAGATCAGTGTGCAGACTGGCCTTGTGATCTGGATCTCAGATCAGTCAAAAATGTGCCTGCTGAGACAAAGCCCATCATGAGGGAGAACAGGCCAGACCCCGCCCCAAGATCTTAAGATCACCGTCAGGATCTAGCCTGTGCTGCTTTGGGGGAGGTTGCAGATAGCGAGCAGAATATTGTTTGACTCATAGCTTCTGTCCTTCACAGGTTTCAAGCAATAATCAAAGTCAAAGGCCATTACAGCAGTTGCTACGAGAGTTCATGGCGTGATTCAGAGTCCATGAAAAATTTTGCTGTGGCTGCTGTAAAAACATTGTCAGCGATCGTTAGCTCACCACGGTGAACTATTCTTATTTCACTAGGGATTGATTAGTGGCACCGCCAAATAGCTTGTAATGCCAAATGTAATTTGACATACACAAAGGGTATAGACTCTGATTCAAATCCCAACTGTCAAGTATGGTATATTACATTACCCATCCTTCTGACAGTCTGAGCTAGAAATTCACTAACCAACCTATCTATAAATCAGGATACTACTACTACTGAAATACAAAATCCTCCTTATCTGTCCTTTGTCTTCAATCATAAGAATTTTTTAAAAAAGGAAGAGGCCATTTAAGTTATGCTTAATATAAGAGGAAACATAATGTAATTTCATATGGCAATTGCTGCCTGGTGGAGTCCTTGCAAGACATAACCTCCGATGAGGGCAGGTGGCATCTGCCTGAGAGAGAGAATCCACAAGGGATAACTACCCTAGAACAAGGGTACAGTAACAGCATCAAAGTGACAGTAATGTACTGTAATACCATTGACATTTTCATGGAGTATTTATAGAATAAAATAAATCCCTAAGCCAAGGGAATTAACCATTTAAGGTTAATGTCTCTGATCTGGCTGGGAGTCCAAACCCAGGGCCCTCTGAACCAAAAGTCACTACGCTGACCATCTAGTGTATTTCAAATAGCAACAGTGCTTAAAATTGATTCTAATCAGCGATAAAATACGAGTGCATCAGGCACAGCGTAGATTTGAAACACAGCAGTTTATGCCACCAGTCAGCACCTGAGCCAACTGAGCTAATACAGCTTGTGGTTGAAACTTATCCCATAACCTGCCCTTAGCGATGAGATATGTTAACAGGTTTATCAGAGCAGTAACAGATCATTTACTTCTAAAAATTATTTCCTACACTAATTGTTGTTTAGAGGCTGCCTGGCCGAGGCGGTAAAGGCGTGTTCAGTTCACCCACAAAGACCTGGATTCGATTCCATATTAGGAAGTCTAAAAATTTAAGAAACGAGATTTCCATTTCTGGAGGTGTAGGTGGCTCTGAGGTTCACTCAGCCTACATAAAAAATGAGTACCAGGTTAATTCCTGGGGGCGAAGCCGGCCAGGCGTAGAGCTATCCACTTTACCCCACCAAGTGCTGAGGTTATAAATAGTGGAAGCTTTTATCTTTCATCCCTCCAGGGGCCTCCATGGCCAGTATTGAGATGACGTTGCTTTTTTTGTTGCTTTATTCATTGTTGTTTTTGTGTGCTTTTTCCATTATGAGCTGATGTAGAACAGGGTCTAAGTAATGTCTATAAGTCATACTTCAGGTTCGTAGTCTCTAATGTGGCCGATTTTTCTAATTTCGATGACGTCCAGTAATTGTACATTCAAGTGTACTAATAGGAGTTTAGTTTTGTTTCTCTAAAGAATGTTTTCTTTGGTTTTTCGTTTTTACTCATTGAGAAGACCTGACTGACCCAAAAAATACAGGAAAAAATATACAGTTGTCAACACATGAATGAACACTCTTTGAGGCAGGAAGAGAATAAATTGTTCTCAAAAACAATTTTTATTTCATCTAATGTTTTTCACACTCATGTTCCATGCTGAAAGACCTAGCAAGCAATATTTTGTAATGACATTTATGTTCACTGTACTGAGAGAACTTTCCAGACTATTTTTACTCTTCATCTTTGAATCTGTTACCTTTTTAGAGAGCACCGTCAAGAGTCGGAATTTTTATCATCAATTTAGACACAAAAACTGAAAGTATTTTGTAAGATGGTTTTAGTGTGTCCATGTGTCAAATATTTATTTTAAATATCTGTGTAGGCCTACCCAGTTAAATTTAACTTATATTCTTGATGATACTGCTAGCTGAAGATGGTGCAGGCAAGAATTGAAACTAATTTAAATTAAATAACTATTTATTATAACTGAATAGTTGAGTATAGTATTGAATAGGTGGATGGATGTTGAGCAACATTTCCTTTGTAGAAATTTTCTGGATTGATCAATACAGAACAAAGAATGAAATTAATGACATGACTGAGTTAGTCGGCACTTTGGTGAACAAGGGATCCACATCAGAACTCACCAGAAGTGCATTGGGCTGAAGTGTTATGGTTGACAACTTATTAACTAAATATACAGGATGGGCCAGAAATCATGATCGGAAAGTATTTCAAGTAACTGTGCATGTAGTTCCGCAGTTACATGTATCTGGAAATGTGTTCTAGGTTGAAAATAATGTTCATCCCTGCCTGTAGTATGTCTGTCTTCTGGTAGATGTCACGCAAATTACAATAATGCAGGCAATAATTCATTAAAGCAGAAATGAAAATAATTCATATAACTTCAAGTCACAAGCTGCAATTCTTGGGACAGATGTCTGTCCATATTGTATTACTTTGTTACCTTTAAGTCTAGAGCCATTTGAAATTCGAAAGTTTGATCTGCAGGGAGACTGTATTATATTCAAGTAATGGAAAGGAACAAATAAATGCTGAATCAAGTCTTATAGAGATGGAAACTTGAAAAGGAACGCATAATAGGATAAAGGCGATGATAGATCGGTGTGAGAAGAAGAAACTGTTGGAAAAGGAGACAAGGACAAACTTGTAAATGCAAGAGATGATTATCTCCACCAAAGCCCTGCAGTCCAATGGGAAAACCACGCCCTTCCCTCATTGTCCCATTTGCACACATGCCAACTCTCCCAATTTAGACGGGAGACTCCGATTTTTACAGTACAGTCCCTGAGAAGTGTATATAGTGGTAGATTTCATCCACATAGCACGTGGCTTGTATTGAATAGGTGGTGGTAATAGAATAAATTATTTTTGTGATAATTTGCTTTTACATTACTTCCCGACCTCCCGATCAGTTAATTATTTATCCCGATTTTAGGTTAATGACTGCCCAACTTTAAATATGTTTTGAAACTCCCACCGTTTCAGGATGTTACTTCTGTGGCTGAAGGCCATTCACTTATGGGTCACTGTGAAGGCTGAAAGTCATCCTACTGATCACTATAAGTAGCTGAAGGTTCGTCTCTTATTAGCTGGCGTGTGGCCAGAAGTCCTATTCTTATTGGCAGCTTTAAATTAAAAAGTGAACATCGTGATTTTCAAATCTAATGTTCTTTTTCTCCATTGCGTTCCTTCATGTTTTTGTTTGCAATGGCCGTGATTGTTGTATTGTTCAGAAGGTAGATTAATGTGACTTACATAAGTTCAACTATTGTGATCAGTTATTAATGCAGTTTTATGTTGTGTTCATTCAAGATTTGATTATACCTTATGGCAAAGAAACATTATCTTGTTCTGAAATAATTTGTGGAACAGTTTTCATTTATTACTGAATCGAGAAGAGGCTCATATTTTGTATTCCATTCTGTTTGCCGGAGTGATTTTTCAACATTGCATAGCGGTAAAAATGATGATCCCACAATCTGCTGATTTTTAGTTTTTGGAGGTTGTCATTCCACGCGGGTACGGCTATATTCAGCTGTCTAAGCCACTCGTACTCGCTGATTCAGCTGGGTGTGCAGCGATTACAGCCTATCAAGTTCCATTCACTTCTTCACCTGGCTAACCGTCGCGTCGTTCAGCTTGGTGGAGAGAAATAGCATGCCGATGCACTGGTGGCTTTGTTCGTGAGAAGAACTTCAGTTTTTCAAAAATGAAAGGGTAGTGTAGGAATTGGCTGGATGGAGGCGAGTAGGTCAGTTTACAGGCACCTCAGCTCAGAAGTTAAATAGTTGCAGGGTATCAAAATATATAATAACACATCATATTTAAAACAGAAAAAGAAATCCCAGGGAAGTATTCCTACTAAAGAGCTGAAAAAGCATTCCCCCAAGCATTACATTTTATAATAACCTGATACAAAATGCAGTTATTATTTTTCTAACAATTTCTCATATACTTATCTAATTTATTCATTTACACATGTATTTAATTGCCATCGATATAGTGTAATCTGACAAACCCCGGTCAGATATTATTATTAGTAATTTGTATATTTCACTTGTTTGTATTTGGGCGTCGTGGCATGGTAATTCTTATAGGAACTCTCATTATTATGGGTACTCTCTAATTTATAATATACTCTCTGTATTTATTTGGGATTAGCATGCTTCGATCACTCAGTTTATTTCCTGGTTGTGTACGTGACAATTCTCTAAGCGGGTGTTTACGTGTTGACGGAGCTGAGGTGGAAAATTCCCAGAACTGTGCTATTTTAGAATTCAGTTGTGTGGGCTTGGACTAGCGTGGAGCAGGCACACGTCAGGTTATTCTTGAGTTGGAGCTTGCAGTGAGCAGATGTGATACTTGTTTTCGTTCGGGGTGTAATCAGAGGTGTTTTGTACGAGTTGTGGGAAGATGTTCCATGCCATGTTGGGAGTTCGAGATCTGCTGTTGATGGAATTGGGTAGAGAGGTGCTGGAGTGTAACAACATTCTATGGTTATGAATGTTAGCCATATATAATTCTACGGAGAGTCTACATAAGGTAACGTGTTGGGCCTTTTCAAACTATATCAACGCTATCAGTGAAGTGGAGTCCATTCTCGTAAAAATAGTCATGACTGCGTGTGAATATTTTGCATTTCGGAATAAACTGAATACTAATTATTGAGAGATATTGAGAGAGAGTTACTTCATGATTAAGAGACATTAATTATTTATATCAATATTCTGTTTATTTGGTAATATATGTTCAATGGTGAATCACGGCGAGCTAGGCTCAAATTTTGAGGTAAATGCTGTTTAATTAATGATCTCCTTGTCACATGGCAGTGACCCTGAAGATGAGTTTCAACAGCTGGCAGTCTTATGATTTATTTATTTATATATTCAGTGGCTCCCAAATTCCTTTATTTATTATCAATTATTATTTATTTAATAAAAATATTACAATAGACCTTACCGTCTTACTAATGAAAAGTCCTTACACAGTTGTAACACTTATGTAGTTATACAGTGAATAAACCCTGTATAAGCGTTGTATATTTTTCTTACTAATAAACGTGGTATACGCATTGTGTTACTATACAGCACGTATACACTCGTTCCAAGTCGTTTGAATCTCTTCCTGCAGTTCACTGACGTATTTCGCACGTTCGCCTTTATGATCGCTTCTGCTGGTTACCTACGAACAAAACTTTCCGGAAAGTCTCGCAGTAGCACGGCATATCAAAAAGGCAGTGGCAACACAAAATGAGACAACTGGGAATAGGCTTATATTGATATCAACATTTCAGTCAATCAATCACTACTGATCTGCATTTAGAGCAGTCGCCCAGATGGCGGTTTCCCTATCTGTTGTTTTCCTAGCCTTTTCCTAAATGATCACAAAGAAATTGGAAATTTATTGAATGTCTCCCTTGGTAAGTTATTCCAATCCCTAACTCCCCTACCTATAAATGAATATTTGCCCCAATTTGTCGTCTTGAATTCCAGCTTGCTTGTGTAATGAACACCACAAAAGAAATGGAAAAGCTTAAGAAAAGATCAAGAGCTCCTAACTGGGATAGTACGGAAAATGTAGACAATTGTAATAGAATCGGGAGTTGAAAAGGGTACACATTCCAAAATCCTTACTTTTCAGGAGAAGGGAAAACCTGTTTTGTAGCTAAAAGAAAGGTTTGATAAATGTTTCTATTAGGCATTTATCTATATATATATAAAATAAGAGTTTTGTCTTTACATTGCTCAGAATTTAAAAAGGATGGTATTTCTTTATCAGTCGTGTCCACAGTAATAAGGAAATGCACTTTTTAATTTTCCGTAATTTCTGTGTCTATGTGTGAATGTACACGCATCACGAGAAAACTGCTGAAGAGAATTTAATGAAAGTCGGGAGTAAGTCGCTATAATCTAGGACATAAATAATTTTATTCACGCTGAGTAAAATGGTAATTTAGGGGAAAGGAAAAATGTTTTTAAAAATGTTATTAGCGTTCGTATCGATAAATACTACATAACTAAGGTTATATAGTATTAAATTTCCGATCATTTATGTCTTATACATTGTTGCCGTACCAGCTATGATCACAGAGATATACATGAATTTGGATTTTTGTTACTAAGTCCATATCAGCGCCGAGTCACGAGAAAATGGGTAAACAGAATTTAATGAAAATCGGTATGTAAATTCAGAGAATAAAGAACTACAGTCTTCGCTATAAATAATTTTATAAGACGCCCTAATATTAGAGTTGAAAGAAAACAAAAAGTGAAGGCCTACAATATACGAGGTGTTTTTTAAGTAAGGTCCGTTTGAAAATAAGTACACAACGAAAGGTTATTTCAAAAAAGTAAAGTTATATCAGAAAGTACACACTTCACTCTATTTTTCAACGTAGTTGCCAAGTTTTTCCAAACACTTATCGTACCTCGTAACCAATTTTAACCCTCTTCATAGAAACTTGCCGCCTGCTCCGATAACTAAGAGTTCACTGCCGTTTTCACATCGTCATCATTGTAATGGTTGCCACTGAGGTGATGTTTGAGGTGGAGGAGCAAATGGTAATCGCTCGGCGCAAGATCAGGACTATAGGGTGGGTGGTCTAAAACTTCCCAGCCAAAAATGTCCAATAAATCACGGGTTTGACCTGCTGTGTGAGGTCTTGCATTGTCATGGAGAAGGACAATTCCCTTTGTCAGCATGCTGCGTCTTTTGTTTTGAATCGCTCTGCGTAGCTTTATCAGGGTTTGGCAGTATGCTTCTGCATTGATAGTGATTCCTTGTTGCATGAAGTCAACCAACAAAACACCACGCCTATCCCAAAACACCGACGCCATGATTTTGTGCTGGGACAGAGTCTGTTTGGCCTTCACCTTTACAGGCGAGTGTGTGTATCTCTATTACATGCTCTGTTGCTTCGATTCGGGCGTTAAATGAGAAACCCATGTTTCGTCTCCAGTTACGATCTGACTCAAGAAGCCGTCACCTTCTTAGTCATAACGGGTCAAGAACTTCACACTCAAATCTTTGGTTTTTGTGGTCCTCTTTTAGGAGTTTCAGAACCCAATGGGAGCACAGTTTGCTAAACTTTAGGTGTTCAGAAACAATGTTGTAAAGCACTGATCTCGACACGTCAGGAAATTCGTTTGAGATACCTGTTATTGTGAAGCGCCTGTTCTCACGAATCTTCGCTTCAACTGAAGCCACCAAATCATCCGTAATCAAAGAAGGGCGACCGGAGTGGTCCTCATCATGGACATTGTCACGGCCATCTTTGAATTGTCGTACCCACTTAAGCACTTTGCTCTCACTCATAACAGTATCACCGTACACTTCGCAAATCTGTCGATGAATTTCTGCAGCAGACAGGTTCCTTGCTGACAAAAACCGTATCACTGACCAAACCTCACATGCGGCGGGCGAGTTGATAGTCTTAAACATTTTGAAAGCACAGAACAGAACCGTACAGGTTGGCTACAGAGCTGAAACTGAGCACAGTTGTTCCCGAGGCATGCCAGTACACGACGTATGCGCTCGTTGCGATATGCGCACGAACTACTAGTGTCTACAAAAAACGGACCTTACTTAAAAAACACGCTTCGTAGAAAGCTCATAAAATTGATCAACAATAACATTACATTGAACATTGTTTGTTCTGATTAGCATTTGACTGGTGTGAAAGTGGGAAACCACGGAATACCATCTTCAGCACTGCCGACATTGGGGTTCGAATCCACTATCTCCCGTATGCAAGCTTACATCTGCGCACCCCAACCACACGGCCAACTCACCCGGTCGTACCGAGTGTAACAGCCTGCCTGAATGTTGGCGGAAAGTAACTGGGGAGTTAGATAACTTTCTTCTTTAGCATGCCATTCCTCTGGTTAATAAATTTTCTGATACTACTGGTATGTAACAGACTGGTTCATCATAGCATTTAATCCCTACTCTGAGGTACTGATTGGAATTATCAGTGTGCGTATTTAATGCAATAATGGCAGAGGAGTGCTCATGGCTGTCTGCGACCTGGTCATTCCAGCTCTGGAACTTTGGACTGTTAAACCGGCACCGTAGTACTGTTCATTAAAGGTGAGAAAATGTGCAGTTTTTCATTTGATCGTGTATTTTATATGATAACATTGCTTTTAATTGCTACTTTCCTACTGACATTTTTGTAATGACCTATATTGACTTCAGTTAGGAAAACCACAAACTCAGTCTTTCTGAGAATCCCATTGCGAAGCACGGGTACGTCAGCCAGTACATCATATATCTGCGAATTCAACTACAAAGTATGGAAATCATATTGCGTATGGTTTTCAAGTTATGCCATTTTTTATGTCAAGGAATGTGTTCCTTTTTTTACTCAAATTTGAGAAAGATCTTTGTAGAGGCAGGTAATGTATAATAAACTTGCAATTTCAAAAGTCTATTAAGCAGTAACACATTATTACACAAAAATACACCCAACCATCATATCTTTTACAGCTTTTCATTGTCATTCAGTCTCTTTAAAGTGTTTTACTTTACGAAGATGTCTAGCCTCCATAACCTCTAAATGGTGTATGTCTTCTATGTTTAAAATATCGTGAAGATCATCAACGTTATCGTCCATTCTTTCAATGTGCGTTCAATGTTAAATGGATAAGTTGAATATTTTACCACGATCATATTACTGCAGACAGTAAATACCACGAAAATAAACTGCTCACTCGTTTCTTTTTCCGCTTCTCGCTGCTATACAACGCTTATATAAGGGTCCTGGTCTGTATAAGCAATTCAGTGATTAACTACAACAGATGTATATACAAGAGGCTTATACACAGTTTATTAGTAACGAATTTTACATAACCGGTGTATAAACCTTTTTTAAAAGTTATAAATTGTTTATTAGTAAGACAGATTGATGATAAATGCATTAACACAAAACAAAGGAAATGAAAATTGGCTTTAAATTTTAAACTCTACTTACAAAGGGAAACCACATCATTTAGGTCACCAATTAAACAGAGATGTGTGAGAGCGTTTGTGACATTAACCCGTATTTGAGAAAATGGTCTGTTAAATTTAACAGCGTGCATACTTGTTGGCAATTTGGATGTGAGTACAGTAGAACCTCGATTATACGTTCCTGGAAACTATGTTTTCCCCCATTACTCGTTCAAATTACATGGTCCCGCGATCATCCTAATTAAATCATATTGTAAAAATCCCACATCCGTTCCTCAAAGAAACGATTTCCCGGATCAACCGTCCAGAATTTCAGTCCCATCAACGTTAAATCTTCGATCGCGTGTTTTTCAAGAAACTGTATTTCATGAAAGTACGGCTGCGGCATTCTTACGTATCTTGGTGTTAACGTCCTGTCATTGCGATAATTAGAGAAAGTATCGGTACTGTACTGGAAAGGCGATCGGCGGTGAACTTGCATAAGGGACCATCTTAGCATCGCATTCAGGTGGTATTGTTTAGAGAATCCTCGGAAATCATAAAGCAGAGTATGTCCACAACAACTGGAAGGAGACAGAGCACATTTCGACAGCTCTACTTGAAAGACGGAACGAGTTTCGTTAAATGTTTGTACTTGCTATGTCCAGGGTTAGATGTTCATTTTTTAAATGTTTTTTTTTTTTTTCAATTGTATCGTCGAACAGGTTTTCGGCACTTCCATCAGGGCATTGTATAGTCATTAGGCTTTCAGGCAGGAATCAAAACAGCTCCTTAACACAAATTTAGTATTTTAATATAATCGTATACGATTATCAAGACCAGAACAGATGTTGCACCTTACATACAGTACATAAAGCCATACGAGGTTTTGGGATTGCTATTACTGTTTTGGTCCTAATATAAGACTGGGAATTGTGTTAAAAATGTTATAAAAACAGCAGTAGTTTTATTTGCTCACGTTACATTTATAAAGTTTGTTAAGTTTGTAGCATTTCGCACTCGTACCGACTTGTCCAGTGAGCACGCTTTCCAGCTGAACTCAGGGTCATGAATAGCCGTAATTTCTGATGTTTTGATTATATTTTTTCTAGTTTTGATGATATTTTTTCTCTTTCCAACTTGATTGTAATTAGTGACGGGTAGAATTTAATATATATATAATGCATTCGAGAACTTTCGAGAATCGATACTTACATTTGAAACAAGGCCGTTCGAAACCATATTATCGAGTTCAACATAACCTTTAAAAGTCGATGTAGGCCTAATTTACGCGGTATTAGAGGTGTGACGGTCGAGAAATAACGTATCACTGCTCCAACTGCTCCAGTGACACGTTGCCGTCCAGTGACAGATGGAGCTGAGGAGCATGGCATAGCACGCAGAAAAAGGTGACACACTGCCGGTCCAGTGACAACCAGTACAAGCACAAATGGAGCTGAGGAGCATGGCATAGCAAGCAGAACGTGGTGACACACTGCCGGTCCAGTGACAACCGGTACAAGCACAAATGGAGCTGAGGAGCATGGCATAGCACGCAGAACGCAGTGACACACTGCCGGTCCAGTGACAACCGGTACAAGCACAAATGGAGCTGAGAAACATAGCAAAGTAGGCTTACGTAGCCAGAGGATGCACGATTTGCTCTGTTCTTCGAGGATGTCATGATCAGGCATGTCTGATTCGATAATGGCATATTGGTGGTAGGTTGAAAAACTCAATGTTATTTATTTTACATCCCAATAACTACATTTACAGTTTTCGGAGACGCCGTGGTGCCGGAATTTTGTTCTGCAGGAGTTCTTCAACTTGCCAGTAAATCTACTAATACTTATCTTATTTGCTTCATGTTCCACTAACTACTATTACGGTTTTCGGAGAAGCCGAGGTGCCGGAATTTAGTCCTGCAACGTGCCTATAAATTACCGACGCGAGGCTGATGTATTTGAGTTGCAAGTTATAAAAATCATTGTTATCCGTATTGAAGATACTGAATGTAGGATGCTAAAGGGTTTATTGTGTCACCTATTCAATACGTATAAAATTTAAACATTTAGGAATTTATTATTAATACCACCAGACTGAGCCAGAATTGAACCTCCCAAGTTGTGGCAGAAGGCCTGCACTGGACCGACTAAGCTCTTCCACTTGGCACAGTTTTATTTCAAGAAGTAAATTACAAGTACGAATTACCATACTTTTTTTTTGTAACATGTGACTGTTACAAGTAAAATTTGCTATGAATGTAATCATTACAAGTAATCCGATTACTTTTACCCAATTACTTCCCAACTCTGAAAATGAAAGCATTTTGTGTGCAATTCTTCCCTAAGATTCTGACATGTGAATGACCTATAATATTGTTGAGAGATCGCCGATAATCATTTCGAAACATCTGACTTTTTTTTAAAGTTCATTGATCACATTCGCCAGAATAAATGTTCAGTTATAGTATCAGAAATGACGTTTGACTATATTTTAACTATATTAAGAAAAACAACCATTAATATTAATTACAATAATAAAATAATAATATTATTGTTGTTATTAGGAACGTTTTAGTGTTGAAGTAGATTACTGTGGATTTCTTTCGTTCACATGAATTAATGAACACCGTACCGGTATGTCTCCGTCCTGTTCTTGTCACAACCTCCCTAACGGTACGGGATGCCAATGGCTGTATCCCTGGACCGTTTTGCGGATAGCAGTAACAACACTTCCCGATACAGGAAACTGCGAGTCACAGCGCAAAACTGTCACAGAAGCAGTGGACCGGTAGCAGCAAACTGTGAGTCGCAGCGCAATACTGTCACAGTAGCAGTGGACCGGTAGAGGAGAGACTCCTGGAACAAGTTGTCACTGCTCCATTCCAAGAATAGGTGATGCGTACCGGTACACCAGTACTGACACACCTCTACGTGGTATACTAGATTTCCATCAACTGACTACGAACTGTATACCAGTGACCAAATTAAAAAGCAAGATTTAAAAGAAAAAGGATTTTGCCATCATGTTCAGCATTTTGTATCTAATGTGCTTTATTTTATTAGATTAGAGAGTTAAAAACTACTTGTGGTCGATTATTGTTTGGCTTGGCGTTACCAGTATTAGATTTTTGCGAAGAGTTTGCCTGATGGAAGTTGCTGAACTGAAAGAAGTATGCATGGGAAACTGACGAAGTTTTCCTGGTAAAACTGAATGTAAAGTTTCGAGATTTTCAATTCACCCACCGGTAATTAATTTTTAAATCGGCCCCACGGTCTAACTTGCCTGCCTCTCACCCGGAGGGCCCGAGTTCGATTCCTGGCCAGGACACGCATTTTTACCTGCATATGAGGGCTGGTTCCAGGTTCACTCATTTTACGATTACCTTTAATTGAGGAACTATCGAATGGTGATATGGCAACCTCAGTTATAATAATACATATTTCATTTTTGTGACATTTAGCCAAATTGTTGATAGTTCATTCGTTTCCAGATTTTCCGTTTTCCCATGTACTTTTTTTTCCAGGGTCCCTCCAAAAACGGAGATTCGAGGTTCCACTGTACCGCTGGTCTAGTGATCAGTATCCCTGACTTCTAAGTGGGTGTCTTGGATTCGAGATGTGCCGGTGCCTTATTTTTACTTTTTATTTTATTTCTTTGTTTTTCTTTCATCTTGTACGTGTTCTATTTTCTGTGCAAACTAGAAAATGTGCTGAATGTAAGCTATATCATAAACTCGTTCATTATTTTGCTGCTTGTGGCTTGACACATCTTCGAGTTTTATTCTTATAACCTCTGCTGCGATAAGCCAGCCCCGTGGTGTAGGGGTAGCGTGCCTGCCTGCCTTTTACCCGGAGGCCCGAGGTTCGATTCCGGGTCAGGTCAGGAATCTTGGACAATAGTAAATGTGTTAATGATACAGTCTTTATTTAACAGTAAGTCTGTAAGGTCAAAGAATAAACAGATAAAAGATTAAATAAGAAGAGAGACAAAAAGTAAAAAGTGAGGCGCTGGCATTCCCAAACCTGAGACGCCCCTGTCGAAGTTAGGGGCGCTGACCACTAAACCAGCAGTGCTGCAGGCACTCTCACTGAAATTGCTATTGTATATGCACACTATTAAATATAATGGGCCATTTTCTAGTTAAATAAGTGTTTATGGCACAAACTCTCGGACACATGTTTAAATAGCCTGATCTTAGTCAAAAATAAATAAAGTTAAGAACTTCATTTTGGTCCGTATTGAATCTAGATTTGCACTATAAATTGAGGATAGTTATGTCCACCTTTTCAATACAAAAACAATGTGACGTCATTAACACATCACATATTTATTACCTTTCAAACATTGGGGCCGGTTTCGGCATTATTTGTATGCCATCATCAGCCGTAGGAAACTTAGTGACAAGGCCTAAGTACAATATTAACATAACTTACAACAATACATATATATATATATATATATATATATATATATATATATTCTTACAATGACTATTAAAATTTTTGGTGTACACCATAAAACCTTAGATTAAAATTGGTAGCATATTTTATGCGACATATTATGACTTTATACAATTATTTGACTAAAGTTAAAGCTTTTTGTCAGTTTTTATAAATATTACAAAATGTTAATAGAGCATCCAGATAACAATTTTCAATCTTTAAAAAAAACTTTTATAACTACTAGGCGTTAAAGATAATAGTGCATTTGTTTGGTCGATAATACTAAATTGACATGCATTAAAATGAAATCGCCTACTGTCAGATTGGAAAACAGTGACCTATTTGTGCTAGGTATGGGGATAAGTTACATTATAAGTCTGTAGTAATTCTATAACTTGTGTTAATATAGTTTGGTTATTTAATAACAAGTCGAATAAAATGATAAATTCGGCTGATATTTTAAACTTTAAAACATTAATTGTCCATTGTAGAGGTCCCTTTTTTAGTGAAGATATATAGTGAGCAAAACAGTTCCTCTTAGAATTGATTGCAGGTTCACTCTATTTTAGGTGGATTTTGGATTGAATAAATTTCTTATTTCGTAATGTAATGTCGTTGAGCAATGTTCGTAATGTAATATTCCGTCTTTTATGCTAAATGTTCATAAAATGTAGATCGACTTGATAGAAGTGGACTGGTGAACCAAAATTTCTTGGGCCATTACATTCAAGGTCTTTGAGGTTCTAGAAATATCTCGATCCAAGACGGACCCTAAGCACTATGTTGTCGAGAATGAAGCTGATGAGGAACTGTCTACCGGAAAGGCAGAAAGCAGACTACGTAGTCAATTTAGTATTATCGACCAAACAAATGCACTATTATCTTTAACGCCTAGTAGTTATAAAAGTTTTTTTAAAAGATTGAAAATTGTTATCTGGATGCTCTATTAACATTTTGTAATATTTATAAAAACTGACAAAAAGCTTTAACTTTAGTCAAATAATTGTATAAAGTCATAATATGTCGCATAAAATATGCTACCAATTTTAATCTAAGGTTTTATGGTGTACACCAAAAATTTTAATAGTCATTGTAAGAATATGTTCATTTTTATATATATATATTGTTGTAAGTTATGTTAATATTGTACTTACGCCTTGTCACTAAATTTCCTATGGCTGATAATGGCATACAAATAATGTCGAAACCGGCCCCAATGTTTGAAAGGTAATAAATATGTGATGTGTTAATGACGTCACATTGTTTTTGTATTGAAAAGGTGGACATAACTATCCTCAATTTATAGTGTAAGATCAGGCTCCCAAAGTTCGAAAGAAATCATTGAGTCTGGTTGTGGCTTCTCCGTGTTTATTTGATGCCCTGTTTATAAAAATAATATTATTAAATTGCATCCATCTTTTTCTTAGGCTGCAAGCTTACCTGTCACAGGAAGTGGCCATGCAGGAAGGAATTTTTACAGTACTAGACTTGTGCCTGACTCCCTGTACATTATAGTTGGTGAAGCCGAATGCAGAATTGCATGACTTGATTGTTTGCCATACTCCAAGGTTCCCAGCAACCTGGAAAGTCAGGGGCAGTCGGGGTTGTTGGGGAATTACAAAATAGTCAGGAAAGTCTTTTAAATATTGGTGTGTGTCAGGGAAAGTCGGGGAAGTTGACTCAAATTTGTTATGTGTCAGGTAATTCATACTGATGACAAACTGCAACCTATGAATCCTTTGAAGCGAGGAAAAGTCATCATTTGATGAGGTGAGTTGAATTTTATTTTTAAAAATGAAAATTATACATGTTTCGGGCTATGGTAGCATTAAAACAAGATGTTTGTTGAAATGATAAACAGTGTGGTGGCTCTGGCCTTACCAAGCTGTACAAGTATAGTTTTCTCCTAACAAGGTATCTTTACATTGCTGAGATAAATGTATTTGTGCTTTGATATAGTTTTTGTGTAAAATTAACATGCTTTTCTTTTGTTTCAGATTAGGCCTATGCATTCCACAAACATACTACGCTGGCGTAGCAGGGGGAGAGGTGATACTCCCACATGGCACGTCCAAGTGGCGGATAGGGGGGTCCTAACCAGCTTGCCGGCGGACTTGAGGGAAATAAAATGCCTCTTGTGGACCAAACACACAACCCCCTGTGGGTGGGGGCCGCAGACGAAGAATACACCCACAGTATCCCCTGTTTGTCATAAGAGGCGACCAAGGGATGATCAAATTAGAACCATGAGACTACTTGTAATTAGTACCACCACGCGGGGAACACCATGGGTCACTTTTACTTGCGCGTAGTATCACTTTATTAGGTACAAATTAGGTTTGTGATTAGTAGCAACAGAATGCCTTGCCGGCTTTTACAGTACCTATGATTAGTACTACTATATGAGCGACACCATGGTTCTGGCTTGTCTATGATTAGTACCCACTATATGAGGAACACAACAGGATATGCGGGGTCCCTGTGGTTAGTACATTATGTGAACACCATAGGTATGCATTGCCTGTAAATAATAAGATAGAGTTTGAGGGATGTTCCACCATTCAACACATAGTAAAATATATTAAATTATAAGAAGACCGGTTTTGACTCCCTTGGAGTCATCATCAGTTCTTGTTGAAAATCAAATCAAAGGGAATGTGATGACAATTATCATAATAAAAAATTATGTACCTAAAGGCGATTGCATGAAAACACCTCAATGGTTACATCATTTTTTATTATGATAATTGTTATCAGATTCCCGTTGATTTGATTTTCAATAAGAACTGATGATGACTCCAAGGGAGTCGAAACCGGTCTCCATATAATTTATTTTACATTGTGTTGAATGGTGGAACATCCCTCAAAATCTATCTTATTAGTTAAACGTCAACATAGAAATGAAGATCATAACCTACGATTGCCTGTAAATGGCACTGCAATGTGCGAAACACCATAGGTCTCTGTATTACAGGTGCAAATATCATTACCTGTGAGTAGTGCCATAATGTATGGAATACTGCGAGTCTACGTTGCTTTTGATTAATACCGCAACATGACAAATACCACCGTTCTACTTTCCTAGCGATAAGTACCATTATGAGGGGCAGATGACTTGGATTTTCGACCCCTTTAGATTACAAGCATCATCGATTCAGTATTGTGCTATGGAAGCAGTCCCTTGGTCAGTAATGCTATTGTTTTAAGTCAGTTTCTATGAATATGAGGCATTGCGGGTCGGATCCACTGATTGTTTTAAATTCATACCCATCCATTCATTCTTCGTCTTCATGTTTTGAATTCTGGTCAGTGGAGGATTCTGGACTTTTAATTTGTCATTTCATTTCGTACCATTAGGGGCTGATGACCTAGATGTTAGGCCCCTTTAAACAACAAGCATCACCATCAGGCCTATGCATTAGATAAGATGGCAAGAAAAACAACTTTCAACTATCAGTGGCTGGATTCAACCATTAATCCAGAGTTTGTAGATTGGCTCAGTGATGTAGCAGGCAATAAATTTGAACCCTACTGTAATGTGTGCTAAAAGAAGTTTAAACTCAGCCAGGCAATTCATTCACATAGAACTGGACCAAAACACACTCAGCTCCAGAATATTAAATTCAGACAGCCATCATTTTCCTCATTTTTTTGTCAAACCTAGTGCTAGTTCAACAGAATTAAAGAAGTGTAGCTACTAGTTCAACAGAAACAAAAAGTGTAGACTTTGAACATGGATCTCTTGATAATGCTGCTGTCAAACCATGTGTTAGCTCAACAGAAACAGTTAAGACTGAAGCAGGGATAGAAAGTGGAAAGTCGGTACACTGTGCTGCTCTTTATTTTAATAAAGATGAAGTAGCCAAAACAAATTTTATGGGCGTTAAAAGTTGTTGCTAGTAAATACAAGAGGAGTTCGTGTGAAGATATACATGATACATTTAAACTTATGTTCCCAGATCTGTTGCATCGAAAATCACCTTTGGTAAAAGTAAGGGTTCCTACATCATTGTGGTATTGCACCACTTTTCAGTGAGTTATTAATAAACAATTTGAAAACTTGTGAAGACTATGTAGTTTCTGTTGATGAATCACACAGTAAGGAAACACAACAAGGACAATTTGATCTCATTGTCTGATATCGACACTCATAAAATGGTTTCTAGATATTGGAACAATTTCTTTCTGGGTCGTGCTACTGCCCAAGATCTGCTGCAGAAATTTAATCGTGGACTGCACCCTCTTCAAATTAAAAACCTGTTGCAGGTCTCAATGAATGGCCCTAATGTGAACTTGAGCTTTCTCAGGAAGCTTGAAGTGGAAATGAAGACAGAAAATCCTGTTAGGAAAAAGTTATTGAACCTGGGAGTGTGTGGTTTGCATGTTATCAATGGAGCTGTTAAAATAGTTTTCATGACTAAATTGGGAGCTTAACGCATTCCTGCGTAACATGTATTATTTATTGAACGTCTCTCATCAGCTCGGCGGGTCCACTTCACTGCTGTGACTGGTGGTATAGTGTTCCCACTGAAGTATTGTACAGTACAATGGCTTGAAAATGTTCCTTGTCTGGAATGAACATTAGAAGTATTTCACCATATCAAGGCATATGTTGCAAATGCTAAGTTGCCAGAAAGTAAGTCCTGTAAAAATATTAAAGAACAAATCCAAGACCCTTTAATAAAATGCAAACTAGCATTTTTCAAAACCATTCCTCTGGAATGTGAGCCTTTTCTCAGGCGATTTCAAAGTAACAATCCGTTTGCTCCATTTTTGTACTCCCATCTACATAAACTATTAAGAAGTTTGATGAATCGCTTTGTCAAGCATACTAAAAGGGCAAATGCCATTGATATTAGGAGTGTGCTTTTGCTTGTTCCATAGGACCCAACAACATTGAGGTAGGTAAAGTTGATGTTTGGCTTTAGTACGAAAAAGGTACTTAAAGAACTAAAATTGTCAGAGAGAGAAAATATTAGTAGCAGTTGTGACAAAACTGTTGGATAAGAGTTCTTTAAAGTTTAGATTAGTGAAAGGTCTTAGAGTGTGAACCCACATATATCGGCAACCCAGTCTTGGTCAGACCCGAATGGAATATGTCTTGGAAGTGTTGCATGAAGCTAACAGAATAACTGGAAATGTGGCCAATAGGGCTAAAGCACAATACATTTCTCTGTGTTGTGAATCAAAAGAAGCTTTGGAAACTAAATTCAAAGAATATATCTCAATACTGGTATCTGATCATAGTATGGACTTAGACATATTCTTTGCTGACATTTTAGCAGAAAACAAACAGTATAGTGAACTCTGGCAAGTAATAAGCTTTGTCTTATAATGTCCTATGGAAATGTTGCAGTGGAGAGTTGCTTTTCTGTATATATATCAATGTTTGTAAAAAACATGCGTGAAGAGTCAATTATTGCACAAAGACAAGTGTATGATTCCATTTTGTACTATGGAGGTGTTAGATGCATATCAGTTAATCATAGAATGTTGTTATCGGTGAGAAAGAAATACCAGTATTACTTGGAGAAGACACGCCTGTAGGTCAAAGAAGAGGACAGAAAAAAAAGCTGAGAAATGAAGAATAAGTGATGAAATAAAAAAGTTGTAAGACAAATAAAAAGTTAAAAGAATGCAGTCACAAGAATGTGAAGCCAGAGTTGAAGATAAAATATGCCTACTTGAAACCAGAAAAAATTGTGTATTTTTGTTGTGCTGCATTTTTTTAACATTATTACCAACATTGTGTTCATTGGTAATTTTGATGATGCTTGTTTAAAGGGGCCTAACATGTAAGGACATCGACCCCATTAGTAATTTTAATAGTAATACTTTCATTATTCAAATATAAATAAAGTGTATTAACATTTATTATTATCTGGCAGTTCATTATTAAATTCTATGTACTTTATTGTTCAAAATGTTATATTTTCTATTTGGGTAATAAATATTGTGTACAGGTGTGTGTTGGACAGCTAATGGGTGTGGAGGAGGCTGTTAAAAATTGTGCAAATGCCAAATTTTTGGTCAGGGAAATGTCAGTGAAATTAGTTTGACTTTCTGGTTTGGAACCCTGTACCCCTTCACTCGGCCACTCAGGTGCGCAATCTGCATCCAGGTTACATTGTTCATCTTCAGAAATCTTTGCTGCACTGTTCGGCAACTCACCTGCTGTCTCTTCAATAAGTCTGTTGTCTCAGTGCACACAGCTGTATCACTCATTTGCAGGACTCTGAGCTCTACATCTTCAATACATGAGCTCTCTCTTTATCAATCCCAGTACTTCA
Source organism: Anabrus simplex (assembly GCF_040414725.1). NCBI lineage: Eukaryota > Metazoa > Arthropoda > Insecta > Orthoptera > Tettigoniidae > Anabrus > Anabrus simplex. Next base: position 147,728,423 of record NC_090267.1, on the reverse strand, counting down.
ACTTTCTTCTCAGCCCCCACGCATAGAGCTCTTTTCTGCTCATCACGAGGGCAGACAATGGCGCTCGTTGTGGGGGCCATCTTTGCAGACAAGAAAAAAAAAAGTCAAACGTGGGAAAAGGGAAGAAACATAAGATTTCAATCTGGTGGTCGGTAGATTTGTTGGAATGTGAATGAACCCCTTTGGAATATAATTTTAGTACCTTATAGTCTCCAAAAGCTGTAAAAGCAGTCAGTGGAATATAAAACTAAAAGCATAATCTCTTGCATGCATGTTTACTTCGGGTCTTGTGAAAGTGTACTGTAAATTAGAGATAATTTCCTGTGGTGGTGGTGGTGAAAAATTGTGATTGTGTTTTGTCATACTTCCCTTAGGTTTGAGAGTGACATTTAAAACTTTAAAAAATGATGTGTAATAATGTTTCCTTAACATGTTATCAGTGGTTCTTCTGCCTGTGTTCCTGTTCGCTGTTCTTCATTCAGCTAGCTACTCCCTCACATTGTTGGATGTAAGTTTTGTTTAAATATGATAAGGGTTTATTTATTTATTTTATTGGTTTATTTATGGGTTTATTTATTTTATTGGTTTATTTATTAATTACAACATGCATGGAATTTTCTCATGTAAAAATAGGAAATTTGATATGGATAGTTGAACATCACCTATCTCCTAATTTTATGATGTGTAATACAGTAATTAAGTTCATGGGTTGACCACATAGTTTCACTGTGGTGCACTGCAGCCGATAGGTTGCACTGCAGAATGGTGTAGTGACAGTTCTTTGCTCATCTCGGCAAGAGGGAGCTACATGGATGCAGAATAAGCAGAACTATAGTCTCTATTGTGAAAGGTTGTTGAACATTGCAATTTGAGCAATGGGCAAACATCAAGTTCTGCCAAAAGTTGGGTATTCCACTCATCATTATTGATTCTCCACTCCAGCAAGCTGGGTGTGGGAATGAGCAAGCCACCTCCCAAGGCTTGTTCTGTTATTGAAAGCAATCCCTTTTTTTCCCCCCTCTTTCGCTGACTTTCTGCAACACATTTGAGGTTATTTCTGGTCTTTAATAGTCCCTTGCTTAAACTACAATGCAGTAAATTGAGTACTGGAATGCCTCACAGGCTAACTGTGTTGTTCTGGAGGTCTCATTCTTTACTGAAGCTGCTGTTAGGGACTTCACCATAACCCTGGCATGGGATCCTTACCGGATGCTACCCGCTGGACCAAGGTTTTTTTAAGAGGTCTTACTCTTTATTTTATTTATTTATTTATTTATTTATTTATTTATTTATTTATTTATTTATTTATTCATTCATTCATTTATTCATTTATTTATTTACGAAGCACGAGATACAGCTACACTGAGCAAATTTCACTTGCACTGTCAACAGACTATTTAACAAACGTAAACTTTCATAATAAAATATAACAAGATCAGGTACACATCCTACTAATAACTGTCCAAATCGAAAACCATGAGAATGTCCATGTTCATAGCCAAGTCGTCGTTGGTCAAGATGGCGGTATAATCCCTTCACATCAACTTATCTTTAAGATACTATTTACACACCTCTCGAATACACTTTTATTTGATGCTATATCAAGCTCTAGTCTCCTATTAATATTGTTAAAGAGTGTTGGGAGGCGGATTAGGAAAGATCGTTGAAGTATTGAGTGCTGGGTGTGGGGAATGTGGAGAAGTTCTTTAGTTCTGGTGGAGCGGGAAGGAACGCGGAGAGAGAAGAGTGAGACAAGATGTTCCGAGCGGTAGTGTCCATTTAAGATCAATCAAATCAGTCAATACTGATCTGCATTTAGGGCAGTCGCCCAGGTGGCAGATTCCCTATCTGTTGCTTTCCTAGCCTTTTCCTAAATGATTTCAAAGAAATTGGAAATTTATTGAACATTTCCCTTGGTAAGTTATTCCAATCCCTAACTCCCTTTCCTATAAATGAATATTGGCCCCAGTTTGTCCTCTTGAATTCCAACTTTATCTTCATATTGTGATCTTTCCTACTTTTATAAACGCCATTCAAACTTATTCGTCTACTAATGTCATTCCACGCCAACTCTCCGCTGACAGCTCGGAACATACCACTTATAATACCAATATAAATGGTCCGTTATTGGACATTATAAATTTTCCAGCCAGCTCATTCTTGGTTGCCAGCGTTTCGCCCTCGTGTGCTAGGGTGGGCTCATCAGTTGGTACCTAGCACACCTACCAATACGCTGGCTAGTGCATACCGTGGAGGCCACTGCGTAGGCTAACTGGAGCCACCGGCAGTGCCAATGCACTAAGAGACTTTGTCTCATCACTAAAAATTGATACTTGCCTGGCCATCAGATGATATAGATGTTGATTCCCATAGGGAATCTGAAATATTTGTCCTGAATGAGCAAATTTATAATACCAATATAAATGGTCCGTTATTGGACATTATAAATTTTCCAGCCAGCTCATTCTTGGTTGCCAGCGTTTCGCCCTCGTGTGCTAGGGTGGGCTCATCAGTTGGTACCTAGCACACCTACCAATACGCTGGCTAGTGCATACCGTGGAGGCCACTGCGTAGGCTAACTGGAGCCACCGGCAGTGCCAATGCACTAAGAGACTTTGTCTCATCACTAAAAATTGATACCTGCCTGGCCATCAGATGATATAGATGTTGATTCCCATAGGGAATCTGAAATATTTGTCCTGAATGAGCAAATTTATAATACCAATATAAATGGTCCGTTATTGGACATTATAAATTTTCCAGCCAGCTCATTCTTGGTTGCCAGCGTTTCGCCCTCGTGTGCTAGGGTGGGCTCATCAGTTGGTACCTAGCACACCTACCAATACGCTGGCTAGTGCATACGCAGTGGCCTCCACGGTATGCACTAGCCAGCGTATTGGTAGGTGTGCTAGGTACCAACTGATGAGCCCACCCTAGCACACGAGGGCGAAACGCTGGCAACCAAGAATGAGCTGGCTGGAAAATTTATAATGTCCAATAACGGACCATTTATATTGGTATTATAAATTTGCTCATTCAGGACAAATATTTCAGATTCCCTATGGGAATCAACATCTATATCATCTGATGGCCAGGCAGGTATCAATTTTTAGTGATGAGACAAAGTCTCTTAGTGCATTGGCACTGCCGGTGGCTCCAGTTAGCCTACGCAGTGGCCTCCACGGTATGCACTAGCCAGCGTATTGGTAGGTGTGCTAGGTACCAACTGATGAGCCCACCCTAGCACACGAGGGCGAAACGCTGGCAACCAAGAATGAGCTGGCTGGAAAATTTATAATGTCCAATAACGGACCATTTATATTGGTATTATAAATTTGCTCATTCAGGACAAATATTTCAGATTCCCTATGGGAATCAACATCTATATCATCTGATGGCCAGGCAGGTATCAATTTTTAGTGATGAGACAAAGTCTCTTAGTGCATTGGCACTGCCGGTGGCTCCAGTTAGCCTACGCAGTGGCCTCCACGGTATGCACTAGCCAGCGTATTGGTAGGTGTGCTAGGTACCAACTGATGAGCCCACCCTAGCACACGAGGGCGAAACGCTGGCAACCAAGAATGAGCTGGCTGGAAAATTTATAATGTCCAATAACGGACCATTTATATTGGTATTATAAATTTGCTCATTCAGGACAAATATTTCAGATTCCCTATGGGAATCAACATCTATATCATCTGATGGCCAGGCAGGTATCAATTTTTAGTGATGAGACAAAGTCTCTTAGTGCATTGGCACTGCCGGTGGCTCCAGTTAGCCTACGCAGTGGCCTCCACGGTATGCACTAGCCAGCGTATTGGTAGGTGTGCTAGGTACCAACTGATGAGCCCACCCTAGCACACGAGGGCGAAACGCTGGCAACCAAGAATGAGCTGGCTGGAAAATTTATAATGTCCAATAACGGACCATTTATATTGGTATTATAAATTTGCTCATTCAGGACAAATATTTCAGATTCCCTATGGGAATCAACATCTATATCATCTGATGGCCAGGCAGGTATCAATTTTTAGTGATGAGACAAAGTCTCTTAGTGCATTGGCACTGCCGGTGGCTCCAGTTAGCCTACGCAGTGGCCTCCACGGTATGCACTAGCCAGCGTATTGGTAGGTGTGCTAGGTACCAACTGATGAGCCCACCCTAGCACACGAGGGCGAAACGCTGGCAACCAAGAATGAGCTGGCTGGAAAATTTATAATGTCCAATAACGGACCATTTATATTGGTATTATAAATTTGCTCATTCAGGACAAATATTTCAGATTCCCTATGGGAATCAACATCTATATCACATACCACTTAGTCGAGCAGCTCTTCTTCTTTCTCTCAATTCTTCCCGACCCAAACTTTTGCAACATTTTTGTAACACTACTCTTTTGTCGGAAATCACCCACAACAAATCGAGCTGCTTTTCTTTGGATTTTTTCCAGTTCTTGAATCAGGTAATCCTGGTGAGGGTCCCATACACTGGAACCATACTCTAGTTGGGGTCTTACCAGAGACTTATATGCACTCTCCCTTACATCCTTACTACAACCCCTAAACACCCTCATAACCATGTGCAGAGATCTGTACCCTTTATTTACAATCCCAATTATGTGATTACCCCAATAAAGATCTTTCCTTATATTAACACCTAGATACTTACAATGATCCCCAAAAGGAACTTTCACCCCATCAACGCAGTAATTAAAACTGAGAGGACTTTTCCTATTTGTGAAACTCACAACCTGACTTTTAACCCCGTTTATCATCATACCATTGCCTGCTGTCCATCTCACAACATTTTCGAGGTCACGCTGCAGTTGCTCACAATCTTGTAACTTATTCATCACTCTATAGAGAATAACATCATCCGCAAAAAGCCTTACCTCCGATTCCACTCCTTTACTCATATCATTTATATATATAAGAAAACATAAAGGTCTGATAATACTGCCTTGAGGAATTCCCCTCTTAATTATTACAGGGTCAGATAAAGCTTCACCTACCCTAATTCTCTGAGATCTATTTTCTAGAAATATAGCAACTCATTCAGTCACTCTTTTGTCTAGTCCAATTGCACTCATTTTTGCCAGTAGTCTCCCATGATCCACCCTATCAAATGCTTTAGACAGGTCAATCGCGATACAGTCCATTTGACCTCCAGAATCCAAGATATCTGCTATATCTTGCTGGAATCCTACAAGTAGAGCTTCAGTGGAATAACCTTTCCTAAAACCGAATTGCCTTCTATTGAACCAGTTATTAATTTCGCAAACATGTCTAATATAATCAGAAAGAATGCCTTCCCAAAGCTTACATACAATGCACGTCAAACTTACTGGCCTGTAATTTTCAGCTTTATGTCTTATCACCCTTTCCTTTATACACAGGGGCTACTATAGCAACTCTCCATTCATCTGGTATAGCTCCGCCGACCAAACAATAATCAAATAAGTACTTCAGATATGGTACTATATCCCAACCCATTGTCTTTAGTATATCCCCAGAAATCTGATAAATTCCAGCCGCTTTTCTAATTTTCAACTTTTGTATTTTATTGTAAATGTCATTGTTATCATATGTAAATTTTATTACTTCTTTGGCTTTAGTCTCCTCCTCTATCTCGACATTTTCCTTGTAACCAAAAATCTTTACATACTGCTGACTGAATACTTCTGCCTTTTGAAGATCCTCACATACACACTCCCCTTGTTCATTAATTATTCCTGGAATGTCCTTCTTGGAACCTGTTTCTGCCTTAAAATACCTATACATACCCTTCCATTTTTCACTAAAATTCGTATGACTGCCAATTATGCTTGCCATCATGTTATCCTTAGCTGCCTTCTTTGCTACATTCAATTTTCTAGTAAGTTCCTTCAATTTCTCCTTACTTCCACAGCCATTTCTAACTCTATTTCTTTCCAGTCTGCACCTCCTTCTTAGTCTCTTTATTTCTCTATTATAATAAGGTGGGTCTTTACCATTCCTTACCACCCTTAATGGTACAAACCTGTTTTTGCATTCCTCAACAATTTCTTTAAACCCATCCCAGAGTCTGTTTACATTTTTATTTACCGTTTTCCACCGATCATAATTACTTTTTAGAAACTGCCTCATGCCTGCTTTATCAGCCATATGGTACTGCCTAACAGTCCTACTTTTAAGACCTTCCTTTCTATCACATTTATTTTTAACTACCACAAAAACAGCTTCATGATCACTAATACCATCTATCACTTCAGTTTCCCTATAGAGCTCATCTGGTTTTATCAGCACGACATCCAGGATATTTTTCCCTCTGGTTGGTTCCATCACTTTCTGAATCAGCTGTCCTTCCCATATTAACTTACTTGCCATTTGTTGATCCCGTGGAGGAAACTCAGGTCAGCTACCTGTGGCCTGATGTGCAGCGGTGACACATTAATTGCCATTAATATCTGCTGCGTAGACAGATTTCTGAGCTTGGGGTTTCTCTTTCTTACAATTGCAGCAAAGAAGGACACCGCTCTGTCTAACTGCTTAGTATTGGAGGGGGTGGCTGTTGTCCAAATCGGAGAGCAGTAGTTTAAGAGAGGTTGAATGATCATGAGGAAGAAGTGACGAAGAGCAATGGGGTCAGAAATTTCTGTGAAGTGATAGAGAATGCCTAGTAATTTCATAGCCTTGGTTGTATATGTTTCTACATGGGTCTTAAATTGTAATTTTGTATCGAATATTACACCTAGGTCACGCTGTTGCGTAACCACGGTGATGGGCTTGTCGAGTAGGTAATATGATAAGAAGATGTACAATATTATAGGGAAGGATCCACCTTTCAATACTCCGTAGTAAGTTGAACTAAAAAGTAGTTACAACCTGTTTATTGGGACCGGTTTCAACACATTTCAAGTGTCAGTATCAGCCAATTAGCGAAGATCTTAAAACAACTAATATATTGAACACAGGCAAAAAATTAACATTGTATCATATCGTAGCAATTCAGTTAATGTTCAAAACACAATAATCACAGTCAAGAGAGTAAACAGAACATCACTATCTTGCGCCAAAAACAAATATAGTTGAAGTTCATAATCAGGTCAAGTATGCACTTATGTAAAGTCGTTGCTAGGCAGGTCTTGTAGGCATTTGTTTCTCCGGCCGAAGAGTAAAAGGTGACGCGAATGAAGTCTTAGGAAAACAGTGTAGGATTTAATTTCGTCAAATTCAAAGTGGATATATAGGTTTTAAAATAATTTAAAACGTTAAAAAAGGAATAAAGCCAAATAAAAATATATTAAAAAATAGGAAGAAATAATGAAAGAAATACGAGGTTCAACTCGAAACAACTTGCCATAGTAATTGATAAAGAAATGATAAATAGAGAAAGGGGGTGCGGAACGTTTATTAGAGGGTGGTGGTGGTGGTGGTTATTGTTAGTAGAGGAAATACAATTGGGCAACAATCCTTTATATAACACTAATTCGAGGAAAAAAGAGGAAGAGAACCGACACTTCAAAACATGAAGATATCGGTTGAAGGAAGACAAGGGCCACGAAGGGCGTGAAAATGAAAGACTCCCTAGCCCTCGCAAACCTAATAGCATCGGGGTCGGAAAGGAACAAGAGTTGACCAAGGGAGGCCGGACAGGATAGATGAAAGTGAGGAGCCTGGCACAAGTAAGTGGAAGCAATGCCAGGACTCAGCTAAGGGCCCCGTGGTCGCCAACCCACGCTCCGAAGTTCAGAGCCCCACTTACTTGTGCCAGGCTCCTCACTTTCATCTATCCTGTCCGACCTCCCTTGGTCAACTCTTGTTCCTTTCCGACCCCGACGCTATTAGGTTTCCGAGGGCTAGGGAGTCTTTCATTTTCACGCCCTTCGTGGCCCTTGTCTTCCTTTGGCTGATATCTTCATTTTTCGAAGTATCGGATCCCTTCCATTTTTTCTTTCCTTCCCACCCTCCATCCCCCAGGACAGATATCCTAATTATGATAAAACCTTCAAAAATCGTATTTTGAAGTTTTACGATGAGCCAAAAGTATTATGTTAATATATTTAAGTTTCGTGTCCATGGACGTATAACGTATGCTTATCCTGGTTAACATAGCAACGGACGTACGGACACACAGACTTCCAATATGGCGTCAAGAAACAGCACCATTAGGTCTCTGATGTGAAACATGTATATATTCTATGTAGATTGTTTTAGAGAGCGATTGTGTTCTCTCGAGGGATTGTTTTTTCTTCTGGCAGGAATGAAATAAGGTTAGGACTGTGGTGTTTTAAAAGAGAGTTTGACGAGACTAGGATAAGTTTCGTAGCGATAATAAAGTTGTTTAGAAATACGTAAACGAGTTCTCGTGTGATATTTTTATTTCGTAAAATAAAAAATCGCATATAGAGAACGATAAATTGGCAACCGTGATAGTACTTCCGAAACTTAACAATGAAAATTGGTCAAATGACCATAGTAATTTTACAAAAGGCACTGGCATCCCGAGTGTTACCGACGGCTGGGAGCAAGGCGGAACTACAAGAGAGGCTGCGCCAGGATCTGATAGAAAACGAGGAAGACCCGGACAGTTTCGATTTTGAAGTCATGTCGGAGAAGGAAGTCAACGACCGGGTAGGCATTATGCTTATGCAATTAACTACTTTGATCGGGACACAAGCTGAAAAACTCACAGGGAAAATAGAGGCCCAGTCTCAAGAGATAAAAGGCCGAATCGATTCCTGGGTTAAAGATCTGAAGGAGGATATTTCAAAAATTTATGACAAAAGCAACAGCGTAGAATTAGATGTACCAGTAGATAAAGTAGTAAGTGATATGAACACCTTGGAAAATGAAGTCAAGAAGAAGAAAGGTGAAGAGAAAACCATTTCAGAGGCTTACAATGCAAAAGATCAAGATTTTGATGCTCATTCTACAACTGAAGGAGGTCAACGAAAAAACCTGCGTATGATCTGTCCTGTCCTCATTGCTTAATACAATGTGACACAGTACAGGAGTACAGAATGCTCCTCTATTCACCTAAACACATAAATGCCATGAGGAAACAATCATTATTACATAAGCAGACCTTGCAGCGAATGCGTATGAATCAACGTCAAAAGCAACGCATGCTAGAGGAAACTGAAGAGTTCCGGCATACACTGTCTGATAGAACGAAGTTCTGTGCCATTTGTAAGCTCAATTACAAGCAGCCCAAATCAACACACATGACTTCTGAGGATCATGAGAATATGGTGAAATTCTTGAATCCATATTGCTGGGTGTGTAAACAAAGATTCAATACACTAATGTCTTATGAACATCATCTGTGTTCCTTGGATCACATAAAGTTCAAGCCTTTCGTGGCTGACAAATCCAAGAGTGACGATGAAGAGAGTGGTGGAAAGGATGATGAAGAGGAGCTCAACCTTGTCAACTTTATGATTCTTGATTCAGTAGGTTCTGTTGATGGTGAGGAAGGAGAAAGCGGAGGAGATGAAAAAGCTGAAAAGAAAGCCGGGGGAGAAGAAGAGAAGGAAATCAAACCCAAATCTAAAGCCAAAACTGAAACCATAGGTGCTGAATATGCCCGGAAGATGGGGGTGTATTACTATGATTTGTGTCGTACCTACTTGTCATGGTATGAAGAACAAGAGAGAGTTTTAACCATCCATTATCATTCAAGGGCACACTTACGGCGATATGTACATTATCGTGAAGATAGATTTCTTAGAAAAGAGGCTGAGAGACTTCATCAGAGAAAGTTGGCAAGAAAAAGGCTGAAAAAGAAGCAAGGGCCAAAAAGGCATCTGGAGAGAAGGATCAATCAGATAGTAAAACAGCTGAAAATAAGAAAAAAAAGCGAGAAGGATGGTGAGAAAAGCTCAGAAGATACAACAGGTGAATCTTCCAAGAAAAAGAAAAGAGACTACTGAAATGGCAGTGAGGTTTCTCAAGGAGAAGATGTTATCTCGAACCGTACAGGAGAGCGAAGGGACCGGAGAGTGGGCACTCTCTGGGGGGTCCCGGAGGAGTACGGACTTCGGAGAGGATCAACATGCACCGCTGCCTGTCCTGGAGGATGGAATAGCTGAAGACATAGATATCACAACCTGGAGAAGGGAAGGTCCGGGATGAGTATTGAAGGTTTTAGGGGGGATAATTGTCGTAGGACAGATATCCTAATTATGATAAAACCTTCAATAATCGTATTTTGAAGTTTTACGATGAGCCGAAAGTATTATGTTAATATATTTAAGTTTCATGTCCATAGACGTATAACGTACATATGCTTATCCTGGTTAACATAGCAACGGATGTACAGACACACAGACTTCCAATATGGCTTCAAGAAACACCACCATTAGGTCTCTGATGTGAAACATGTATTTATTCTATGTAGATTGTTTTAGAGAGCGACTGTTTTCTCTCGAGGGATTGTTTTTTTATTCTGGCAGGAATGAAATAAGTTTAGGACTGTGGTATTTTAAAAGAGAGTTTGACGAGACTAGGATAAGTTTCGTAGTGATAATAAAGTTGTTTAGAAATACGTAAACGAGTTCTCGTGTGTTATTTTTATTTCGTAAAATAAAAAATCGCATATAGAGAACGATAATCTGTGTGTCATTTGTGCTGAAAATTTGAGAGTCTTAAGAAGGGTGTTTAATTTTAGATCTTGCATGGATCCATTCTCCTACTGTTTTGGTAGAAGGCAGTTTGGATTTGGGAAAGGATATTCTACTGAAGCTCAACTTGTAGGATTCCAGCAAGATATCGTAGATATCCTGGATTCACAAGGTCAATTGGACTGTCACGACTGACCTATCTAAGGCATTTGATAGGGTAGATCATGGGAGACTTCCGGCAAAAATGAGTGCAATTGGACTTGACAAAAGAGTGACTGAATAGGTGGCTATGTTTCTAGAAAATAGAACTCGGAGAATTAGAGTAGGTGAAGCTTTATTTGTCCCTGTAATAATTAAGAGGGGAATTCCTGAAAGCAGTATTATTGGACCTTTGTTTTCTTATATATATCAATGATGTGTGTAAAGAAGTGGAATCAGAGATAAGGCTTTTTGCAGATGATGTTATTCTGTACAGAGTAATAAATAAGTTACATGATTGTGAGCAACTGCAAAATAAACTTGATAATGTTGTGAGATGGGCAGTAGGCAATGGCATGATGATAAATGGGGTTAAAAGACAGGTTGTGAGTCTCACAAATAGGAAAAGTCCTCTCAGTTTTAATTACTGTGTTGATGGGTTGAAAGTTCCTTTTGGGGATCATTGTAAGTACCTAGGTCTTAGGAAAGATCTTCATTGGGTTAATCACATAAATGGGATTGTAAATAAAGGGTACAGATCTCTGCACATGGATATGAGGATATTTAGGGGTTGAAGCAAGCATGTAGAGTAGAGGGCATATAAGCATCTGGTATGACCCCAACTAGGTTCTAGTGTATGGGACCCTCACCAGGATTACTTGATTCAAGAACTGGAAAAAATCCAAAGAAAAGCAGCTCTATTTGTTCTGGGTGATTTCCGACAAAAGAGTAGCGCCACAAAAATGTTGCAAAGTTTGGGCTGGGAGGACTTGGGAGAAAGGAAACGAGCTGCTCGACTAAGTGGTATGTAAAAAAACAGATCAGATGCAAGGCTTTTCAGGTGTTTGCTCTATTAACCAGCATTTCGTCTTAGGTCTGACACTAGACGCATCAGAGTGGGATGTATGAGACCCTACCCACTGACGCTGGGGTGTATGCAGGTGAATTTATCAGAAGCCCTATATAAGAGGCACAGTCTGATAACCGCACACGGGAGATAAAACGGAGGGTGTGACACATCCCACTCTGATGAGTCTAGTGTCAGACCTAAGACGAAACGCTGGTTAATAGAGCAAACGCCTGAAAAGCCTTACATCTGATCTGTTTTTTAACATGCTTTATTGGTGGAAAAATATTTAATTCCCTCCTTGGGAACTTAGAATTTCCGTTAAGTGGTATGTACCAATATAAATGGTCCGTTATTAGACATTATAAATTTTCCAGTTAACTCATTCCTGGTTGCCAGCATTTCGCCCCAATGTGCAAAGTTGGGCTCATCCGTTGGTAAATAGCACACCCACCAAGACGCATGGCTAGTGCATACCGTGGAGGCTAGTGCATACCGTGGAGGCCACTGCGTAGGTTTCTTGGAGCCACTGGCAGTGTCAATTCACTATGAGAGACTTCATCTCATTACCAAAAATTGATGCCTGCTTGGCCATCAGATGATATACATGTTGATTCCCATAGGGAACCTGAAATGTTTGTTCCGAATGAGTAAATTTATAATACCGGTGTAAATGGTCCGTTGTTGGACATTATAAATTTTCCAGTTAACTCATTCCTGGTTGCCAGCGTTTCGCCCCAGTGTGCTAAGTTGGGCTCATCAGTTGGCAAATAGCACACCCACCAAGACGCATGGCTAGTGCATACCGTGGAGGCCACTGCGTAGGCTACTTGGAGCCACCAGCAGTGCCAATGCACTATGAGTGACTTGTCTTGTTTTCAAAAATTGATGCCTGCCTGGCCATCAGATGATAAAGATGTTGATTCCGGAACAAATATTTCAGGTTCCCTATGGGAATCAACATCTTTATCATAAGTGGTATATTCCGAGCTGTCAGTGGAGATATGGCGTCGAATGACATCAGTAGACAAATAAATTTGAGTGGTGTCTTTAAAAGTAGGAAAGATCACGATATGAAGATAAAGTTGGAATTCAAGAGGACAAATTGGGACAAATAAACGTTTATAGGAAGGGGAGTTAGGGATTGGAATAACTTACCAAGGGAGATGTTCAATAAATTTCCAAATTCTTTGAAATCATTTAAGAAAGGGCTAGGAAAACGACAGATACGGAATCTGCCACCTGGGCGACTGCCCTAAATGTAGATCAGTAGTGATTTGATTGATTGATTGATTGATTGATTGATTGATTGATTGATTGATTGATTGATTGTCTTCTTCCTCAAGATTTCTCATCACTATTTGTTATAAAATCCAGTTTTCTGGAAGTTGCAAGAGGTGAGAGAAATAAGAGATTCTTTTCTTCTTCATTGTGCTGGTGATTGGGTCAATCTCTCAATAGACAGTTTCCTTGGGAAGGATTCTGTAGACTCCTTCGACCTGGTACTTTTTATTTATGCAAGTTCTGATGATTCTTCTTTCACTTTTGTGGAGCTAATCAGTTCTTCTTCCATTTTTAATTTGGAACAGTGTTTCACAAGTATAATTTCTTTTCAGGAGTTGAGAGAGAGAGAGAGTGAGTGAGAGTGTATGTGTGTGTCTGTCTATTGACAGGCATTTCTTATTATACGTTGACCAGCTAGTAATTGGGCTTCTTTTTTATTTTCATTTTGTTGGCTCTATTTTTCTGTGTTTCTTTATCTTTTAAGTTGGGTGTGATGATTTCTCCAAGATATTTAAAATGTAGAAGTACAGTAGAAGTCCGCTATAGCGAGTACGGTGTATAACGAGAACCCCGTTATAATAATTTTTGTCCGTCCCTTCAAAATTCCTATATTAAACTGTGTATTATCCTTTCGTTACAGCGAGAATCTTATCATTGACGCATCTGTTATTACGAGGGATTATGCGCGCTCAATTTTTTCCGTTGCCGATATTTATGCACCCAGTCATTATACTGCATGCGATCGATCATCTTCGGTCTCGCTGTGCCCACCAGCAAGCTCTCTCGTCGACATTCAAAGGCAATGTCTGAGTCGATTAGTAATAACCATCGAGTGCTCTTCCGCGAGGAAAATGAATGAGGAGAACATGTTTTCATAATAAATGCGTAAATAACGTGTCCAATAGCCGTTGTTAACTCTTTAAAGATAAACGCTGAATAAACGATCACTTAATTTTAATGCTAAATAGCACAATTAATTAAGAATGGGATAGGCCTACACCTCAATATATGGCAGAGTGCGTCATTGATTGCAAGGCAAGTTATAATTCTTATATTTAGGTCCGTATTGAAATGTACAATGAAGTCAAATAAATATTAAAGTTTATTTATTCCACCTGTTCAATACATAAAAAAGATAATGAATTAAATAAAATTATAGGGACATGTTTCGCCCTTTAATTATGGGCGTCTTCAGTCTCAATCTCAAACTGAAAGTTGATTAATCAGGTACCTGATTGTAATTAACTTACATATGAATCTGAAGGAAATGTTGGAAATGTGCAAAATGTGTTGACAATAGTTATGAAATTCTTAATATCAGGCCTTAATAAAGACTAAAATACAAATATTCGTAAAATTCACTTTCTTGAATGTAGTTAAGAAATTCTTGAAATGAGGAATTAATGAAGTTTAAAATACAAGTAGTTATGAGTTTATACACTACAGGAAACTTTTGGATCTTAAACAGATTGAATGTCACATAAAATAGAATAAAAGAATCTTCTTTATGTCAACCAATTTCAACGTTAATAGAGACTTCAATCCAAACTTCCCTTACGACTCTACACAAGAGACTACAGCTTTTCCTTCCTGCTAACATTTAACACAGCAACTTACCTTCAAACACTCTTCTTCTCTCATGCTTCTCGAAAACTACACTTTTATCACTTCACATTTATTATAAACCCCACTTGATGTGATTATTATAGTGACATTTAATCTGTTTAAGATCCAAAAGTTTCCTCTAGTGTATAAACTCATGACTACTTGTATTTTAAACTTCATTAAGGCCTCATTTCAAGAATTTCTTAACTGCATTCAAGAAAGTGTATAATTTTACGAATATTTGTATTTTAGTCTTTATTAAGGCCTGATATTAAGAATTTCATAACTATTGTCAACCATTTTGCACATTTCCAACATTTCCTTCACATTCATATGTAAGTTAATTACAATCAGTTACCTGATTAATCAACTTTCAGTTTGAGATTAAGGCTGAAGATGCCCATAATTAAAGGGCGATGCATGTCCCTATAATGTTATTTAATTCATTATCTTTTTTATGTATTGAACAAGTGGAATAAATAAACTTTAATATTAATTTGACTTCATTGATTACAAGGTTCGTGTATCTTTTCTCGCGTCCGTTAAATTACAGAAAGGCTATTATCATGTAAATTTATAGCAAGAAGGTTATAATTTCTCTGCTTCCACTTGAAGTATGTTTTCGTCATACATATAGTACAGATAAGTTAGGATATGTGACGCTATTTGAATAACAAAACTGAAACGTTTGCCACAAAATGCGATCAGTCATCTTTGGTGCGGTATAGTTTTTGCGCTATGTGCATTTGCGAGCTCTCTCATCAACATTCGAAGGCGATATTGGCGTCGATTAGTAATACCCGTCGACTGCTGTTCTCAAAAGAAAATTTGAAATGAAAGAGTATAAGACGTTTTCGTAATAAATGCGTAAATAACATGGCCGATAGCAGTTGTTAACTCGTTAAAAATAAAGGCTGAAGTAAACGATTTCTTGATTTTATTGGTATACCGTATACTGAAATTAAGTAAGAAAGTGATACGCCTCAAGATATGGCAGGGTACTATCGCTGAATTCAGAGGATAGTTTATATTTTCTCGCGTCTAGTTAAATTTCGGAAAGCTATTCCCATGTCAATTTTTAGCGAACCGGGCGAGTTGGCCGTAGAGGCGCGCGGCTGTGAGCTTGCATCCGGGAGATAGTAGGTTCGAATCCCACTATCGGCAGCCCTGAAAATGGTTTTCCGTGGTTTCCCATTTTCACACCAGGCAAATGCTGGGGCTGTACCTTAATTAAGGCCACGGCCGCTTCCTTCCAACTCCTAGGCCTTTCCGATCCCATCGTCGCCATAAGACTTCTCTGTGTCGGTGCGACGTAAAGCCCGTAGCAAAAAAAAAAAATTTTTAGCGAGGAGGTTATCATTTCTCTACATGTGTTTCAAATAGGTTTCCATGATACATAATACGGTTAGGTTATTTGATGCCGTTTGAAAAAGAAAACGGCAATGTTTGCCACAGATGCAGTGGCGGCTCGTTTGGGAGGCGCTAAGGCGTGCACCCCCCACGGGGTTCCATTAAATTCGGGAATTTTAATCTTAAATGTTAACAAGGGAAATATTTTACTATAAGATTATTATCAAGGGCGTGAGTTGTACTGTACTGCGGCCCGATGCGCTGCTGGCCTTGCGCAGGAGGGCGCTCTATCATAGCGGACCTAATACTTTGAGTCTTGCTTGACTGGCCTTGAGGGAGCTAATCAGAGGCACAGTAGACATGTGCTGTTTTAACGGAGATTCCACCGTGTTTCTGCCCTGGCCTATCATTGCAGCCAACTTACCCAAAACATCGGTGATTTGATTTCTATTTAACAGGGGTCAGTTTGTGCCATTTCTCTCCTAAAACTAGGAACTAGATTACTGAGGCACTTATCTGAGTTAAATGTGCCGGTATATATTTAAAATAGTCTTGTAATTTTCAGGATTATTAACTAACGAAACGAGTAACGACTGTAACTACTGTCTCCTCGCACTTGACTCATGTTGGCCATACTCATTGGAGAGTCCGATGTTTAGCTTTGCGTTGATGAATGATCTTGTGAGGTGACTGTGACAGGCTGAAATTAGGAGAAAGGTTGTGATTTATATGTATGCGTAGTGCTATGTTTGCACTTTGTACAGTATGATTACCGTCGAACATATTAAAGAACTAATGTTTTCTTCTGTTTCCATCGAAGAGAAAGTCGAACTGAAGGAGTGTGGTAAGAGAACACCAGACTTCTCGTTGAAAAAATCGGAGACCAAGAAAAATGAAAATAGGGCTTTCCAAAGACAAATTAATTCTCCTGGCATATATAACAAGAACCCGTGGATATGTGAAAGTGATATCTCAGAAACCTTTTACTGCTTTCCTTGCCTGCTATTCTCCCTTTCTAGGAAAGGAGATAAATGGATCACCACAGGGGTAAGTGATATCAAGCATATTAATGAGAAAAATAAAAAGCATGAAAGATCCCAAGAACATATCACTAGTACCATGGACTTTGAAATGCTTGGTAAAGTCAATGTCGTGTCTTTTTTAAGTGATCACTACAGTGAAACTATTCGTAAACATAATTCGATCGTGGACAAGAACAGGCAAATATTAAAGAGACTCATCACTTGCGTACATTTTTGTGCGGAATTTGAATTGCTGCTCAGAGGCCACAATGAAGAAGATAATTCTTTAAATCCAGGTGTATTTAAGGGATTAGTTAACTTCACGGCTGGTTTGGATAGCGTAATGAAGCAACACTTAGAAACAGCTAGTGTATTTAAAGGAACTTCAAAGATGATTCAAAATGACATTTTAAGTTGCATGCTGGCAGTGTCTAGGGAGGAAACATTTCAACAGATTAAAGAGGCAGAATTTTTTGGTATGCAGTGTGATGAAACAACCGACATCTCGAACCATTGTCAGTTGGTCATTGTTTTCAGATACCTTCACGATGGCTCGGTACATGAGAGATTCTGGGGATTCTTTTATCCATCTGACAAATCGAGTGGAATAACAGAAACCTTACTGGGACAGATTAATCCCCTGGTAAGCAATTCTCGCGATAAGTTAATTGCACAGAGCTATGATGGAGCCCATGTTTTTAGTGGCTCTTTTGGTGGAGTTCAGGCAAAGTTTCGTGAGCACTATCCGTACGCATATTACGTACATTGCTATGCCCATAAGCTTAATCTTATCATGGAACAATCAACAAATCATATTCCTAAAGTGAGGATCTTCTTTTCAAATTTATCAGCGATACCTGCATTCTTTTTGAATTCATCTAAGAGATGAGATTTCCTCCAAAACATCGTTAGGAAAAAATGCCTAAAGTTGTACCCACGCGCTGGAATTATAACATAAGAACTGTGAACGTGGTGTACGAAAACAGAGAAAATCTAATAGATTGCCTTGAAGAAATTGAAGAGAAATGTACAAATAAGATCACATTAACCCATTAGCGCCTTGCATTGCCATATGGCAACAAATTTTGCACTTTTTTTCTTTTAATACTGTTGGCAACAAGAAATAATCTGGAAGATTGTAGTGTCATCCGACAATTAGAGAAGGGTTTGTAGAATCAAGTAATCACATTTATTTAATTTTGAAATCTGCTATTGTGACACAAAGACTAGTGGACTCTTGGTTATTTTAAGATTCCTGCGAAATGGCTGCCGGCTTCATGTAAGAACGATATAACATGTATAAGTGAAGTTCTTTCATTGGATTATGTTTACAGTAGGGTTGTGCACACTTCATTATATATGTTGTAAGGATTTGAAATACTACGGGCGCACAATGCCGTAGTAGTGCTTGTTGAATCATTAGCGAGGCGTTTATACTCGGTAAAATTGCTGCAGCTGTCAGATCATGATACTTTATACTGATTCATACATCTTCATCGCAGGAAGGGATTTTCCATTTTAGAAGCACTGGGTATGCTACTGACTGAATATCTCGATGGTGATATTTTTGTGGACCCGCCCTATGTAAATGTACTTACCGATGAGGGCTCCTGGTGGTGATGATGGTGGTGGGCTTAATCATGATCTCTCTCTCGACAGTTACGTGTCAGTGCTGAAATGAAGCTTGTAAATAGTGAAATAATCAGGATTAGTTACGATGGTGAAGGTGTGTTTCCAGAGGACGAAGTGCCTTTTCTGTCTACTGATGCAAGATCCGTTTCAATACCCGACGCTGCGAAATAGCGGATAACTGATAGAGGAAATAATAAATCAAATAACAAACCAAGACAGACCGATGGGACTGATTTCAATATTGGGCGACTGTTGACATTTCCGGAGACTAGTTATAGCAAGTGAAAATCCATGACTGTTGTTGACATTTTTGAATTTACAGATAACCAGCTGATCGAAAATTTAGTTCGAGAGACTACAACGTATGCAGTGTTTCTGATGAAATTTGTTGCTTTATCGCCATACTTTTCATTTCTGCATATAATAGGTTGCCCTCCAAGCGTTCTTATTGGGACATGCAGGGTGATAGGAAGACAGTGAAAGATTCTCATTCTTTTTCTCTGTGCCTAACGCGCAAGTATTGAGGGTGGGCTTTTATATACCTCTGAAAATATAGACTACTGTAGTTACTCCATAGTTTGTATCTGCACCTGAAGTTCTTTGATTCTTCATTTTCTTATTTTTGATTTTGTTCTATTATTCCAGTGAGTGTTTTGTTTTGACAGGCAACAAAATGTACATATGTGTCTATGTACTGCAAACAAATATTTTCTCCTTTGTTCAGTAATTCTATTTTTCTTTTTGCTGTGATGTGAATAAAAACTGATATTCCATATTCATACAATAAATAATGCTAAGATATTTCAACATTGTTATTGCACGAAAACAAAGAAAACCACTTTGCAACCTAAATTCGACTTTCAAAACTCATTGTTTAAAAATAGGTAGTGCAAGCGCCTAGCGTTGCTATATGGCAACATCAAATATATTATGACCTAGCGATTCCAAAATCCTGAAACTTGTTTTATTAGATTATTTTGGTCTCAAACATGCGGCAAAACACAATAAAAAAGCAAATCTCAGAAAAAATTTAATTCAGGCGCTAATGGGTTAATGAAGCAAGAGGCTTAAAACACATTCTTTGTGATCCTGAATTTGTTTTCTGGCTATATGTGTTCCATAGTCTATTTCCTCACGTTGATGTTCTATATAATCAAATTCAGTCCCGAAACAAAGACAGTGTTCAAATAAGAAATGACATTGATTCTTTCGAAAAACACGTAATGAGAGAAAGAGCTCAAGTTGATGTAATTCACAGGGAAATTGACCAAAACTTTCCAGAACCGAATCAAAAGAGGAAAAAGGATTATATTTCTCCACATAGTAGACGAATAGTGTCAGCCAAAGAAATATGCGACGTGGATTCAATGCAAGTAAGAGAGAGATTTTCGTTTACTGGCCATTTGGAAGTTTCTGTTTTATTGAATGATGTTGACTTTGAGGCATATTTACCAAGTTCTCACAGGAATCTTTTACCATGTCTGTTCATTTTATCCCATGCTTGAGAGAGAAAAACTCAAAACAGAACTTCAAGTTATGTACCGAAGAGAAGATTTCCGGAGTATTAGAGGAGCAATTAATTTGTTTAAATTTCTAAGGGAAAATAGATTGTCAATTGCTTTTGGTGAAGTTCATAAACTTCTTAAAATTATCATTACCTGCCCCATGACAACGACTGAATCAGAAAGATGTTTCTCCACTTTGAAACGCATAAAATCGTTTCTTAGGAACACAATGAAAAAAGAGAGGTTGAACGCTTTGGCAATGATGTCTATAAGCAAAGATATGATACAGTCAACTCCAGACTTTGACAAGAAAGTGTTGGACAAATTTGTGAAATTGAAAGAGCAGCGAATAAAGTTTGCCTATAGAAATTAGGGTTGGTGAATTAGGTCTGTGTAAATAATTGAATTAAATATCAAACCATCTGTTCACGTTAATTGTGCTAGGAAAAAGTGTCGTGATTTTATTGTGAAATAGAAATAACCTCTTCGCGAGATGTTGGAAATTTCTCAGCAATATCTTCATACTGAGTGCCAGGAATCGGAACACGATGCATACGGAGAACAGGCATCCTATGCAGGACTTTACTTGCGGCAGGGTGGTCAGTTCTTCTACGCTCTTCCACCCACAGCATTAGGTGATTTTCTACTTCTTATGTCGAGGATGGGGTAGCACGACCCAAATGCTATTAATGCTTCATATTTCTCTGGCTGAGTTGGGCATCAAATCCGGGACCTCCTGTAGAGCAAACAAAAACGGTAACCGCTGAACCAGAATATGATCAGAGGATGAAGGTATGTACTATCTTGTACTAAGTAGCATTAATAATAATAATAATAATAATAATAATAATAATTGCATATGCATTGCAGCGTATAGTGTTTGAAGTTGGTATCTTGATAAAATGGTTCGAAGAACTTGAGATATTTTTGGAATTATGAAACTAAGGCGCGCCCCCCACTGCTGATATCCATGAGCCGCCACTGCACAGAAGCCTCTGGAGTGTTACTGTATTTCTTCGAATCCAAGACGACGTTTTTTTCTCAGAATCTCATGTGAAAAATCAAGGGTCGTTTTGCATTCGTGGCCTGATAGTAATGAACACCCCTGGCAACTACCGCAGTAACCACGCTGTTTCTTTTCACCCCCGTGCGCACGCGCACACACACAAAACTCGTTGACAATAAACGACCGCCTCTTTATCATAGGACTACATTGCTAGCCACGGCGACCGGTTGTGCAGTGCCTATGTATAACATCACTGGATCTCGGAAAATAGTGAAGATAGAATGACATTCTATTATCCTCTATGAAAAGTTTCTCAAATCTGCAGAATGGCATCAAGATATGCGAGCCTTCGAATTCTTAGAAAGGCCGCGGCTATCAGTAGCAGAGTTATAACGCGCCTGCTGTACATGACGCTTAGTAAAATTAAGTTTTATAGACCGCAGGAATATTTTCGTGATGGATCGTCGTATTGTAAAGATACGTGGAACAGGTATTGCGGAAAATTTTCAACGGGTTCTCGTCGATGTTATGATGCCAATTTTAAGTTAATGGCTATTAAACACTCGGAAATGTATAATACTTGTGCAGCGGCAAGAAAATACAGCATAGGCCTAATTAAAGCCCATATTTGGCGTTACCGCGAAGACAAAGATAGCTTAAAAATGCGTACTGCACAAAAAATGCATTCAGTGGCCCGCAACAAGGACGCTTTAAAGAAGTTGAAGATGAAATTGTGAGGTATGTGCACAAAAATGCATGGGCGGAATTGCCATACCGCGGTGAAATAAACTCGTTCGTTGACTTTTAAAGTCCTCGATCAAAACCTATACATCGCTAGCCGCTGAAGTTGGCCGAATCTGGCAAGCACGACATGCGTGTAGCGGCAGCCAGTTATATCTGACGCTGAGTGAAAGTAACAGTTTTATAGTAAGCAAAAGGATTCTCATATTGTAGAGATGCGTGGAATCTGTATTGCCGGCAAATTTTCAATGAGTTCCATTTGATATTATGATGCCAATTTTAAGTTAATGGTTAAACCCGCTGAAATAAAGCATAATTGTACAGCCGCAAAAAGTACGGCATAACTAAAGCCAGTGTTCGGCGTCTACAGTCTAAAAATGTGTACTGTATAAGAAAAGACATTCATATGATTTTACAAAGCACTTTTTAAGCCTGATTAATTTTTTTGAAGGAAAAAGTGGGAGTCGTCTTGGATTTGGAGAAATACGGTAATATTTATTTTTCAGAATGAAATTAAAACGCACACGTTCATGTAATATCAGATTTCGAAAAACAATAAACAAGTAAGCCGCAGTGTGGATGTTATCCGCAAAACTCAAATTTTGAACAAACTGATTGCCATTTCATACTGAATTTAATGTGTATGGTGTTTTTCTCGACTTTTACAAAAAATCGGTTATAATGACATCCGCTATAGCGAGTAAATTTTTCGCCATTATGAATTCTCGCTATAACGGACTTTACTGTATGTTAATTTTTTGATCCTATATGAAGACTTCATTTATACTCAGGGGCTTCATGGATATGATCTCAGTTTTCTCTAAGAATATTTGTAATCCTATTTTTAAGGCACCGAGGTCGATAGCTGTAGTTGCTTCAATGTGGCCAGTATCCAGTATTCGGGAGATAGTGGGTTTGAACCCCACTCTCAGCAGCCCTGAAGATGCTTTTCTGTGGTTTCCCATTTTCACACCAAGCAAATTAAGACCACAGTTGCTTCCTTCTACTTCTACGTCTTTCCTGTCCCATCGTCGCCATAAAATCTATCTGTGTCGGTGCAACGTAAAGCAACTTGTAAAAAAAAAATTTTAGGGCAATTTTTTGGACACTTGTGGACTTTTCCAAGTCAGAGGCTAAGAGAGCTAAATCGTCCGCAAATCCCAAGCATTTTGTTCTTATCAACGATTTTGCTCCAATTTTGATTGTGGGGTGGGTTTTCCTTCCGCCAAACCTTCGTGATGAAATAGTCGTATTGAAAAGCAGTGGAGATTTTAAGGTACCTTGTTCAAGGCCAGTAGTTATTGTAAAGGCTTTTGGCACTTCTCCCCTGAACTTGACCTTAGAATTTTGTTCGTAAAGTTTGTGTGATGATTTTTATTAATTTGGGATGAAGACCATATGAAATGATTTTAAAAGTGTGGGTCTATGGATGCTGTCACACTTTTTTGAAATTTTTTGAACAAGAGAAAACTGTTTATTTCTGCACTTGTAATATTCCATTATTAGGTTCAGGCTGAAAATTTGGTCTGGGCATCTTCTGTGTGGGCTATGTGCTCCTTGATATTCTCCAAGTTGTCGTGCAGAGTGTTCTTGATCGTGTTGTAAAATATGTGAGGGAGAATTTTGTACGTGCAGTCCAGAAAGGTTATTCCTCTGTAATTATCTGGGTTGGTTTTATCTCCTTTTTTAAAATAATGGATTATTTCTGTGGTCCATATTTAATTAATAGTGGCGCTCACGATTCCTGCTGTCTTCTAGCCAGTAAACACCCGTCTCGTTATATTATCCCGGTTTAGGGAGAGGGACTAATGTCTTTCGGAATTGTAGTAAATGTGAAGGGATGCATAAAACTGGATTGCAAGTAGCTGGTGGACCACTTGGTATATATGAAAATATATGGGTCCAGTAACTCCGCCTTGAGGAACTCCCCTCACAATAATTTCGGGATCAGATAATGCCCCAGCTACTCTAATTCTCTGAGTTCTATTTTCTGGAAGTGTAGCCATTTCCCTTTGAATCCCATGATCCATTCTCAACTCCTCCCTATTAGTATGAGGTACACAACAGCAGACTATGAACCACATGCCGCAACAAAAGGTTAACTTCATGGACACCACATTGAATTGCAAATTTCTACCAGCTATTTAATCATATCTTCGTGTGCCGTCCTTGACTCAACCATTGACAATTTCCAAGAGAGGAACTTTTCAGCATTTTTCAAGATATAGTAACAGGAAGCACTAATGAAACATTTTAATATGATGCAACACATCTAAGAATTTTAGAGCCTTATTTTGTCATATATTTTACATGTTGTGCACATAGTTCATTACAGATGCTTTTAATATCTTTTAACGTCATTTGTGTATGTTTATACATTTGTTTTAGTCATTAGATGTGTTTGTACAGTTTTGTATAATGGCTGATGATGGCCAGCCAAGGCTGATACTAGTTCCTGGATTTGAAACGTAATGTAAACATTGCATAATATAGTATTGAAAAGGTGGAGTAAAGACAAAGCACATCACAACAAACAATAGCCAATGCAGTGTTAATTTTGATTAGTTTTATGGGCTTTCAATATTGTAGGCCTTCACATTTAGTTTTCTTCAGACTTTCTGAAATCAGGGCATCCAATATAAAGGAATTCCTTCCTCCTTTCATGACTTCTTCTTGTCATATTCTTCAAATGATCATTCCTTCATACTTTTTTTTTTTTCCTCCCTTACTGGAGAAATTGCCACTAGAGTCCATCAGCCAGTGTCTGTACTCTAGGTTAGCGCTGGCTGCGAAAGGCATCTGTTCTCCACGTTAGGGACAGCCTTCCATTTTATTTCCAATGATGGGTGGAACGATATATCAGTTGGAAAATTTTCTTTGTCGCATCAACTACTCGTGTTACTTCAAAACTTAGGTATGAGTATAAATGTTAGGAAATACCCTAGAAGCGATACATGTTGTCTTTGTCTGAACATCATGGGAAATGTATGAGGATTATCTGCTCAAGTACAGAGCAGACCAAAGAAGCTAGTCCAACAACAACAAAAATTGCATCTGGCAACTATTAATAACAGTGCGCTTACAGGTTGCAGTCGAGGACTTGAAGCTGTACTGAAGAGTTGACACATCAGTTTGCACTGGGTGACGAAATAAGCCACTTTCTCGTATGTACTGGCTCATTAAGTTCTCTGCAGTCTGTTGACACTCCCCCCCTCATAACATCCGCTGGTACAGCAGTTTCATGGCCTTCTTGCCAGATTGTGTGATGCTGACACCAGAATCGCTTTCGCCTGGCTTCCAAGCCGAGTTGGGATTGCGGGAAATGAACTTGCAGGTGAAGCTGCAAAAGAAGCGGTACTTTTCTCTTAGACCTGTGAGTGTACCAGCTAGGGATATTGGTTCTCTGCTACGTCGGACCATCTTAGCGCCATGAGAATTGGAGAGGCTAGCTATCCAAACTCCCAACAGGCTGAGAGCAATTAAGAAGACAGTTTCCGTGTGTCAATCCTCTTTCTGGCCTCCATGGAGAGAGGACGTATTTTTATGTAGGCTGAGAATAGGTCACAGAAGATCTACAGACTCTTACCTCCTTATGCGTGAAGCCCTTCCAGTGTGTTCATGTTGTGCCAACTTCACCACGGCCTACATCCTTTTAGTGTGTGTTGATCTCTCTGGACTAAGACAGAACCTCGGCCTGCAGGAGACATTACATAAAATCAGCTTCATGGTCCGTATCGCACTTCAATAGATTCACAATTAAGTATTTATTTATTTTCCACCTAGTCGATACAATGATTGCTTAAGGCAATTTAATGGTTAAAAGTGGTACATGTTTTGTATATTATCAACATCTTCAGCCACATAACACTGTTTAGATGTAAAATATATAAATTGACAAAGTAATGCTTTAGAGGAAGTGTCCTTAAAATTAACATAAGATTGATAACATTAAAACAGACAAATAACTCAAGAGAAAGTATATAAATTATTTCTACAATTTCCTTGACGACTGCTTTAAATTGTAGAAATAATTTATATACTTTCTCTTGAGTTATTTGTTTGTTTTAATGTTGTCAATCTTATGTTAATTTTAAGGACACTTCCTCTAAAGCATTACTTTGTCAATTTAAATATTTTTCATCTAAACAGTGTTACATGCTGAAGATGTTGATAATATACAAAGCATGTACCACTTTTAACCATTAAATTGCCTTATGCAATCATTGTATCGACTAGGTGGAAAATAAATAAATACTTAATTGTGAATCTGCAGGAGACACTCGAACTCATACCATCCGATGATGCTACTGCTGATCTCATCATTCTATTTATGGGGCCGATGACCTTCGATGTTAGGCCCCTTAAAACAACATCATCATCATCATCATTCTATTTATGTGTGAGAGTGGGGCATGTAAATTTCAAATGTTCTATTGAACAGGAAACTTACATTCCCTTTCGATGCGTTTGTGACTTTTTTGGCTTAATAGAAATATTATTTGTTTTATTTCTTAGTTCACTTTCAAATTCTCTGTTGAATAAATAAATTTATTGTAATTTTTATTTCCAATTAATTTGTTCAGAGAGGATGATTACCTGGGTGGACTTCCTCTTAAAACGAAAGTCACCACCACCATAACCATCGTCTGTGTAAAGGAAGTGAAGTGGACAGAGGCTTAGGACGTCTGAGATGGATGCAAAATCTACTACTACGGCTGAAAGCCAAATCTGCATTGCAGTGGCTGGAAATGGGAAGTTTCAGGACAGTGTAGTCGAAGTAAGCCACATCACAGGCCGACTGCTTTTGATTAAAATTTATTCCTGCGGCACGACCATCTGTGTTGTCTCATGTATGCACCACAAGCAGGATGCCAAAAGACGAGGAAGATGAGTTTTGGGAGAGTGTTGACGCCCATCTCTTATTGTTCGCTGAGGATGAACGCGTATTTATTGGCAAATATCTTAATGGGCATATGGGATCAACTGGTGACAGATACCCTCAATGTCATGGTGGAGAAGGTTTTGGCACCTGTAACAGCAATGGCTGCTGTATCATTGACTGTGCAGAAGCCCATGATCTCATAGTAGCTAACACCTATTTCAAGAAATGGCCAGCGTATCTTATCAAATATTATAGTGGTGGACAAACATATCACATTGACTACTGGCTTCTCCAGTGAAACAATCTCGTTGATTATGAATGCTAATGCAATTCCATCCGACACCATTACTCCCCAACGCTGCTTGATTATGTTAGACCTCGAGCTTGATCTTGTTCAGGCGAAGAGGCGTACCATGACTGGTATTGAATGCATTAAGTTGTAGAAGCTGCCTTAACACAAAAGTGAGTTGATAAAGGTCCATGGGACACTTACCATGGATCCTAACCAAAGTAGAGAACATCTGGAACAGTATTGTTGACAATGTTCATACCACCACCGCTGAAACTGTGGGGAAAACCAGGTTTGGGAGGCAATTCATTTATTGGTGGTGGAATGAAGGTGTGCAGACTGCAATCAAAGTGAAGAAGCTGGCTTTCAATACCTGGCAGACTTCTGACCTAAGTATAGATCACCAGCAATAAAAGACCCTAAAGTCTGCAGCAGAACGAGTAGTTGCAGTAGCCAAGCTCCAGCACTATGTGGAATTACATGAGCATCTGGAGAACCATGAAGGAACAATCTTGCCAGATTCTGACATCACTCATCCCAAACCATTGGACGTCATGAATATCGGGGACGAAGATACCAACTCTTCTGAGATCACACCACAAGCCTGATTTTATGGAACATATACGTCACAAAGATCAGCAAACAAGAGTTCCCCCACCCCTCAGTTCAAAGGTCGAAATGTCTCCGTGGACCAGCTCCAATGATCACTATTCAAGTCCAGCAGGTAATGAGCAAAATGAGGGGACTGATCCTAATGACATGCCAGAGGAAATGTAGTCTGTGTGAGACCGAACTTCTGATGTCTTTGTTCAACAGGATTGTGAGAGAAGGTGTAGTGTCCTGGATCTGGACCACCAGTACCACGGGTCCCCATTTGCAAAGGAAAGTGTGATGTCAGCAAGTGTGTCAACTTCAGACCTATCCACCTGCTATGTCGCACTATGAAAATCTTTGCGTGCATTCTTGATGGTCACCCCTGTGGCATTGTTGACATCACACACAACCAGCGTAGCTTTTGCTACGGCATCACTCCCAGTACTTATTGGGCATTTAAGTGCCACATACGATAGCAAAGTGCACAAATGACATGGGAAAAAATGTAAGTAGAAAGTAGCAGTGATCACTTAGATTTCTAAAGGGCTAATTCCAGAGGAGAAACAAACCGTATGAATACAGATACATCTTGCAAGATGTACTGTATACCCTACACAGAGTAGAGAAATACACTGACTGGCAAAATTAAAGGATCACTTGAATATTCAAAGGAAAAAACATTTTAAATTGTGAAACATTTATTATTTATACTGATTATTTTCATGACAAAAATCTAATGCTATCTGTCTGTTATAGCTACCCTTGCTTACTTAGATAATTTTTTTAATTAAAATAATCAGTGTAAGTAATAAAACAAATGTTTCACAATTATTTAACATGTTTTTTCCTTTAAAAGTTCAAGTTATTCATTTTGCCAGTCAGTGTTTTATATATATATGTGTGTGTGTATGTTTGTGTTTACAGAGGTAAGCAATCAGCAAAGCGTATGCATTAGAATAGAAAATCAGTGCTAATTCAGTTTGTGCGTGTACGAAAAGGTTGTTCCCAATTATAGGCAATAGGCATGCGAAAACAAACAAAAGAGTGCTCGACATAACCTGTATGTTTTAAATTTAACAACTTTCTCCTTTCAAATGTACTGTTGATAATGAATAACAATATTGAAACCAAATTGATATATAAACATTTCCTGTACAATCAAAAAAGGATAGGACCACATTAAAATCTAATACAGATATTATAAACTTCAGAATCCATGACATGGAGTTCCTGCATATAGGAATGGTCAGGGCTACCAATTCTAAGCATTTTCACACAAGTGTGTACAACTGACTAGATAAGCATAACAATTGCATTTATTTTTATCCCACAGTAAAACCAATCCATTTAGGATTCAGGGTTTAAACAAAAAATTAAGGCAAACACGAACACATTAAACTTGAGGAATGTAAGGCAGTTAGGTTATTCAATCAAAATGTATTTCTGGACCTCGACTGATAGCTTGCTTTGATAATAAACATTAAGAGAATGATTATATAAAATCATGCGCCAAGTTCCCCCTGTGGATGGGGGGTTAGAATAACACCCATGGTATCCCCTGCCTGTCATAAGAGGCGACTGAAAGGGCCCCCAAGGGATCTTGACTGGAGCGTTGTTAAATTCTGGAAGCTTGCAATCTTTTGCAACTGAAGCAAGCTACCAGGTCTCCCAAAAGTTCCAAAGATTAAAAGTTTTGACAGTGTTGAGTTTTGAACTAGAATAGATATTAAATAGTTTTAATTTAACACTCACTCCACACATCACATCCTCCTCCCCTTAAAACTGAGCCAGGGCTTGACAGAAATAAGCACACGATAAAACACTGACACTTCGATGCCATTCTCAACAGAAACGTCCCTATGCATCGATGTATTCTGTAACCGGGTTCCAGTGGTTACACGACACATAGTAATGAAAAACGAAAACTTAATTTACACTGCATTTTAAAACCTTCACAAAACAAAACATCAAATGAACTGCATCAATTATAAACAAAACCAGTTGGGCAATGATGTGACGACTGTAATAAAGGATGTGAAGCAGACATGGGAACCCTACCAGGGCCATTGGGATACGTAGGTTGCGGGTTTCTAGAAAAATCAACAGTGATCCCTTGATCTGAGATATTATTTTCCAAAATAAATGTTACAAAATAAAATTCTTCCATCCAAAATAGGTCATCATGTATCAACATCAACAAGATTAAATGTAATTTGCCAAGGACTATTTCTTTAAGTCAAAGAGGCTGAGGTACTTTAACTTAATGCTACTTCCAGAATACAACGATTAAAGGTAATAAGAACCACACAGTATTAAAAATACAACAAGTGAAAGTTAACGGGACTTTCAGATAATCATGCTACATCATGGAAATGAGGGAAATTAGAAATTATAAAACTTGACGCAGAGTTACTGGAGGCAAACATCAAGGGAAATAAAATTAATCTACTAATTACACTGTTTACAAAATGAAAAAAAAAAAGGGGGGGGATTGCCTCCAAAATCAAACCGACAGGCCCAGCTGCAAAGCTAAGGCATCTTAATAATTGAGTGGCGAGTCTGGGCGAGTAAACTCCTATGTGAAAATACAAGCAAATGTTAAATATAAATTAAGATGGAAATGAATCCAACAGCGATTACCCCAAGGCACGCCATCATGGGTGGGAGGATCCCCAAAGTGAGCCTGATCGCTGGACTGACGAGAAACGAAAAGACCACAAAATTTTGCCTTGCTCTCTTAAAAAGGCAAAGCTGGCCCGGTGAGATCACCGAGTAACCAATCAGACCACAGAAGCTTTCCTCTCACCACCCAGATCCACCAATCAAAACCCCTTACCAAGTCTTGATGTTTTCACAATATTCCAGAACATCACCTAACCCTAATCGTGAACTTTCCATCTTCCAAAATTAGTAAAAACATGCTTCTAGAATTGACAGGGGTAGACACACCCTGTTCCGAAAGTTCTCACAAAAATACAATAATATTTTACACCACATAGTAAACATTTCTTTGAAAGAGACATATTCCACAGGTCTCATTCTTCCCCCCCCCCCCCCCCCCCGAAATCTAGCTATGCTCGATAATTACCGTAAGATTAACGGGGGGGGGCCCTTGATCACATTTTAAAAATTTATTTATTTGTCTTTTTTGAAAGTGCACAGGCAGTAAGCCCAATACAGTACCTTCTTAACACAACAGTACTTATAATGCACACATGTAAGTAAAGATAAATACATAATAAGAATGCTGAAGATAATAAAAGACAAGGAAGAAGAATGAATGGTAAAACACATATACAGAGAAAATGACAATCCAGAGTACAACAATGATTATTTCTACACTATAAAAATACAGGAATTGAAACAAGGATATAATAAAGTAGTAAGTGACTATATTAATAAATAAGTTAAAGAGCACCTATTATATAGAAAAGGAGTCTGAATTTATAAATTAGAAACACAGGCCTTTAAATGTGAATTAATGACAGTGTGTGATTCTGAAAATAAATCTTCCTGCAGCAAATGTGTTGTAAAATCGTAGCATTTTAATAAATGGTGAGTTCAAGTGATGAGATGTTCTTGATCTTGGAACTTGAAATACTGTGTTCATGCGAGCTCCAGCTCTTGGAACATGAAAGGAGATAAAATTGAGCAGTCCTATGGAATTAAATTTATTTCTTACGATTTTGTTTAACGTTTTCAGAGAAATAATGATTTTTCTATTGCGCAACGACGTGAGGTTAAAGTTACTTCTTAAATACTGTCTTGATGTATCAAAAGGGCAAAATTTCTTATTTGTTTTATAATACAGATACCACAAAAACTTGTTTTGAACAACTTCAATAGTATGTATTTGTTCGTTAGAACACGGGTCCCAAATTACAGATGCATATTCTAATTTACTCCTAACAAGGCTAGTAAATAACTGAATAACAATCGATGATTGAGTAAATAATTTAGAACTTATTATAAACCCGAGCATACGGTTGGCCTCGTTCGTTATTTTTGTAATATGGGTGTTGAACGTTAATTTTTCATCAAATATTACTCCTAAGTCTCTTGTTGCCGAAACTGTTGCTAGTTTGGTATCTTTCATATAGTACGATGCAATCGTACCTTTCTTTTTCCTGGTAAAAGTTACTGATTTACATTTCTTTACATTAAGAGACAGTTGGATGAAAACCAGTGTGGTTTGAGACCACAGAGAGGCTGTCAGGATCAGATTTTCAGTATGCGCCAGGTAATTGAAAAATGCTACGAGAGGAATAGACAGTTGTGTTTATGTTTCGTAGATCTAGAGAAAGCATATGACAGGGTACCGAGGGAAAAGATGTTCGCCATACTGGGGGACTATGGAATTAAAGGTAGATTATTAAAATCAATCAAAGGCATTTATGTTGACAATTGGGCTTCAGTGAGAATTGATGGTAGAATGAGTTCTTGGTTCAGGGTACTTACAGGAGTTAGACAAGGCTGTAATCTTTCACCTTTGCTGTTCGTAGTTTACATGAATCATCTGCTGAAAGGTATATTTGGCAGGGAGGGATTCAGTTAGGTGCAAATGTAGTAAGCAGTTTGGCCTATGCTGACGACTTGGTCTTAATAGCAGACTGTGCAGGCTAATATCTTGGAACTTGAAAATAGGTGCAATGAGTATGGTATGAAAATTAGCCTCTCGAAGACTAAATTGATGTCAGTAGGTAAGAAATTCAACAGAATTGAATGTCAGATTGGTGATACAAAGCTAGAACAGGTTGATAATTTCAAGTATTTAGGTTGTGTGTTCTCCCAGGATGGTAATATAGTAAGTGAGATTGAATCAAGGTGTCGTAAAGCTAATGCAGTGAGCTCGCAGTTGCGATCAGCAGTATTCTGTAAGAAGGAAGTCAGCTTCCAGATGAAACTATCTTTACATCGGTCTGTTTTCAAACCAACTTTGCTTTACGGGAGCGAAAGCTGGGTGGACTCAGGATATCTTATTCATAAGTTAGAAGTAACAGACATGAAAGTAGCAAGAATGATTGTTGGTACAAACAGGTGGGAACAATGGCAGGCAGGTACTCTGAATGAGGAGATAAAGGCAAATTTAGGAATGAACTCGATGGATGAAGCTGTACGCATAAACCGGCTTCGGTGGTGGGGTCATGTGAGGCGAATGGAGGAGGATAGGTTACCTAAGAGAATAATGGACTCTGTTATGGAGGGTAAGAGAAGTAGAGGGAGACCAAGACGACGATGGTTAAGCTCGGTTTCTAACGATTTAAAGATAAGAGTTATAGAACTAAATGAGGCCACAACACTAGTTGCAAATCGAGGATTGTGGCGACGTTTAGTAAATTCTCAGAGGCTTGCAGACTGAACGCTGAAAGGCATAACAGTCTATAATGATAATGAATGTGTATGTAAGAGACATATGATTCATATCGCACCATTGTACAACACGATCAATGTCCTGCTGTAGCTCATCCTCATCCTTCTCGTGATGTATAACTTTATTTAGTTTTATATCGTCAGCAAACAGCAAACAACTGGCATTATGAAGATTATTTGGCAAGTCGTTAATCAAAATTAAAAATAGAAGGGGACCCAAATTAGATCCTTGAGGAACACCGGAGTAACTAATGAAGTTGTCTGAGATTTCGCCTTTAAAAGAGACAAACTGACGTCGATCTTTCAGGTAAGTACATAGCATTCGAAGTAGTGGTTTCGAGAACCCAAACTGGTGCGTTTTTTGGACAAGAATTTTATGATCTACCTTGTCGAATGCTTTTTCGAAGTCTGTATTGACAACATCCGTTCTTCCGTTGTTATCCAATACATCATACAGTGTCTGAGTAAATCCTACAAGATTTGTAATAACAGATCTATTAGGCAAAAATCCATGCTGAAATTCTGAAATACCTGCCTTAATGTGATTATAGATCTTAAAATATAGTATATGTTCGTATACTTTTGCAAAGGCGTCAATAATAGAAACAGGGCGGTAGTTGGATATATTTTCATGAACGCCTGTCTTTGGAACTGGTGTAATTTTTTATATTTTCCACCTTTCAGGGAAGCAAGACTTTTTTAATGAAAGGTTGAAAATGGTTAGCTGTGGAACCAGTATTTCAGCACATCCTTTAATTATATAAGGTGGGATGTTATCTGGACCGCTTGCCTTTTTAGGTTTTAGTTTTCCATTAATGACTCTTTTTACCTCCTCTTCTGATATAGAAGTAATATTGAGCACATCCATATTTGGTAATACAGGAATCTCATCCAAGTCCATGTTATCGATATTATAATTAAAGTCCGGGATGGTATACACCGATGAGAGGATTTGCGCAATATTTCCAGTTTCATACCTCTTGTCGTTATAGAAATAGACATTATCACCTATTCGCGTTTCTCTTTTACTACTAGTAAACGTCCAGAAATTATTAATATTTTGTTTTATTCCATTTTCTAAGTTGTGAATATATATTTTATATGCAATGTTTATTTTAGATTTTAGTTCTCTTCTAAGCTGCCTAAATCGATCATCATAATATTTTGAAAACTTTCTCTTCCTAGCACATTTCTTTTTTCGCTTTAGAGTTCGGATAATATCATGTGTAAACAATACGGGATATTTGGATTTTTGAATGAGATTCCTCTTGGGAATGCATATATCAAAACATTTGTAGAGTGAGGTGTAAAACAAATCTACTGCAAGGTCAACGTTCTCAAAGGAACACAATGGGTTCCAGTCAAAGTCACGCACTTCACAGTAAAGTTTCATAAAATCTGCATTTTTGAAGTCATAATATTCATGGCAATAATATTTTACACCACATAGTAAACATTTCTTTGAAAGAGACATATTCCACAGGTCTCATTCTTCCTCTCCCCTCCCGAAAATCTAGCTATGCGAGGAAACTTGCACACCATAGCACTGATATGTTGTAAAACATAACATAATGGCATTCACAAACAATTTTCAAGTATACATTGCACTGATAGTTCCCAGAAAGTTTGTCAATCACTTCCCTGACAAGCATGATTACTTCAAGTTGAACTTCCAATAAAAACATAAAATAAAAATGTCACTACATCAAAGGCTCCTTCAGTACCTTGAGGTGTTTTAAGGGTTACATATAAACACAACATAAATATCAAAAGGTGATGAGCTTAAAAAATCTTCCAAAAATTGCTTCAACCTTTTAACTCTTTCCACTGAGAAGTATGTATTATTTACTTAAAGATATGAACTTCATTAATGTTTCCTCAAAGCGAACACCAAAAGACACTAAAACTTGCCTCTACACAGGAGTACACAGAATAAAGTTAATAAGATACGGTTTAAAAACGAAATTAAATTCTTATATAAGAAGAAATCTTTTCTGAATAACCAACTATACGTGGCACACCTTGAAGCAGCATGCCTCCTTTCTAAAGCTCAATAGAACATTTTCCTTGACGAGATCGATAGTAAAATGTTTGAAGATTTATCTCAGAAACAACTCATATTAGACAGGAAACTCAACACACTTAAGGCCAATGCGACGAAAAACCGAAGGACAAAAAGAGAAACAAAAAATCATAACCATTTAAACAACTTAATTGTAGAATTTCATCCTCCCATTATAAATTTATCAAAAACAGTACTAACAGAACAAGACAACAAGATTCTAGAAAAAGATCTGAAACATAATTGGCCGAACACTAACATAATCAATGCCACTACCAAATTAATTATTGAATCAGAAGCAGCTGTTAATAAAATTCGCCTGGAAATACAGGATGAGATCAGACTTGATATTAGGAGAAAACTGAATAAAATCCATGCGTCAAAAAGAATACCACCACTTAACATTGGAAACCAAGATTATTCTGTAGAAAGCGAACAGATAATTAAAAATATGAATCTTATTGTCACTAGAGCAGATAAAGGGAACAACAGTAATAATGGATAAAACTGATTACCGGTACACTGAAAAAACTGGAAGAATTTTTCGAGAATAGCTCTTTTTTAGTGATAAAAAAGGATCCGACCCAAAAATTGCAACATCTCCTGAAGGTAACCCCAAAAAATACATAATTTTTATTCACAGAACAGAAGACGAAACTAATAACCATGAACCCGGGACTTCCAATAGCTAAAGCTGTACCCAAAATCCATAAAACAGGCAGCCCCATACACCCCATCATAAATTATAGGCCAAGTCCATTTTATAAGCTAACATAATTCATCCAGAAATTTCTGAAAAAGAACTCATTTTCTATCATATAAATCAGTGAAAAATACCATTTAGTTAAAAAAAACTTGATGACCTTGAAATTTAAAGATAAAAATTTCATTGTTCCGTATTGAAATTATTGATGTTAAAAATTAAATAACTGGAGGTTCAACCTATTCAATACTCAAAAGAAAGAAACGTAGCAATCACATTTCTATTTAAATGGGACCGGTTTCGACCTTAGTCTAGGTCATCATCAGCCATAAAAAACATGTAAAATGTTTAAGAATGTTGGAGGTCAGTTTTTCACTGTTAGGCACAAAGACACGACATCACATTCTGTTCTGCACAAAGTCACAACATTAACAATCAACTTGCGAAGATCAAAAAGGCTTGAATTCGCAGACTAACAGATCTGTAGATGAAAGCCGCCAGCTCCCGGTGACTACGTGGCACACTCAAGGTCACGCGCTGCGGCCAAACACCAAAGTAGAGTGGAGAACGTTTCGAAGGTCCAGAACCTGTCACGGCTGCGGGAAGCCAAGTACGTATATAAAAATGTACGATGCCAATTAGTATAACCTTTCTACTCGATGCATTCTCTCGACATAACAAATATGTATCCAAGCATCAATACTAAGAAACTCTTTCCTATAATCCAAAACAGTCTAAATAAATATAGCAACCTCAGTAAACTTGAGGTCCAGGATTTCATGGAAATCTTGAAATTAGTGGTTAAGAATAATTTCTTCAGTTTCAAAAATTGAATATACCAACAAGATGGCTTAGCTATGGGATCACCGGCTTCAGGAATTTTAGCTGAGATGTATATTGACCATTTAGAGCATACAGCAATTAACAACAGCAGTGACTTTGCAAACATAAAATTTTGGGCCAGATTTGTTATCCTTGACAAAGGAATTACTGATGCAGCCACCACTCTTAGCAATTTAAACAATATTGATCCGCAGATAAAGTTCACTCTGGAATCTGAGACAAACAGAAGCATAAATTTTCTGGATCTAACAAACAGACTTCCTTCATCAATAGAATATGAAATTTACAGAAAACCAACACAGACTGCCACTACTATCAAGGAAAATTATTTTCATCCCAAAGCACACAAGTATGCTACCTACAACAGTATGGTAGACAGGGCATTCAGTATACCACTTAATATAGTAAATCTAAATAAATAATTGAATGCAATCCGCTTCATAGCCAAATATAACAGTTATGACAATGCATTTATAGAGCACATTATCAACAAACTAAAATTCCGCCTAAATTCAACTCTTAACTAGAGAGAAGATTAAACCTGATTATTATTCAACCTTCACATTCAACGAAGATATTTACGTAGTGTACCGGGAAATGATTAAGGATCTGGGCATGAGAATCTTCACGTAGGGGTGGACGGCTCTTATGGAGCAGGTACAGAGAGGCGTACACCGAGCAAAATAATAGTTGGGCTTAAAGCTCAATTTATTCACCATCATGTATTTATGGGCAATGTTTCCTACTGTATTATTCCTGCTCCTTTTCACGAAATATTTGTTTCGTTGGCAAATTATTTAAACATTAAAGCAAGTTATTTTACAAAATTTTCGTAATGCAATGTTTACCTGATTTAAAAACATGATATCCACAAAAGATTGCCTTTATCTAGAGGTTTTGAAAATAATTTTTTACGTAAGTCTCCATAAACTAACTGAAATGAATGTCTTTCACCAGAAGATCAAATTCATAATTCCAAATACTGAATTGTTTCCCTACAGTCCTTTTTAACACATTCATGCCCATCATCTGAGCGCTATTTAAAGGGCTAGCCCAGCTATTCCAGCTGTTAGTGGCAGAGAAAACAACAACGAATTCTTTTCACAATAAGTTCTAAACGGAACAAGATATGGAAACAAAATTTTCCACATACCTTAATGAAGTCCTCTAGTATCTCTGTAGGGCATGGTAGGTAATGTCACATTTTCCTGGGTGAATGGCAACACTAAACATTCCAAAAAATAGCGTGCTTCGCTAATAATTTTATTTTTGAAGCACACTTTGCACCTTCTTCAGAGGAACTTGTCTATATTTGATGGTGGAAACTTTAAGAGAATATACTCTTTTCTCTTCGCATCTAACCTAAATGAAGGATCCTTGGCCGGTGCCATTTTTGGCGGCAAAATTGCAGGACGTTGACTTGGAGCTGATGACGTAGATGGAGCTGAGATTTCGGAGAGATGTGACTGTACTTGTATGTCGGGTTCACTTTTTACCCCATTTGAGAATTGCCTAGTGTTCCTTTAGATCTTTTGGTGTACCCCTATTCGACCGTATTGTTCCACATACGGCAGTGTTCTGTTCCTGTAATTGTTTCGCGAGTCAAACGCTATTTGTAATAATTGTCCATATAGACTATATACCCCTGGCCAAGACAATTTGCAAGCAGCTGAAAAACTGTGCTTTGTAAATTCGCATCACTTGCATCATTTATTTTGTCCCTACACGCCATGATTATACTTCAGAATGCGACTATACACACGCTTGTGCATTCACAAACCAACTACGCAGCTAGTTGTGCGAGCGTTAGGCTACCTTCAGAAACAAAACAAAGAAAGTGCATTGGGAGGGAAAATCGCCGTGGCCATGTGGTTTTCGGTGAGTAGAAACATTCATAAGGGTATTACTTTCATCTCTCTCGCACATATTTGTGACCAAAATAGATCCCAGCTGCGTAGGAACGGCTCGAGTTCAAGGTTGCGCTTATCCGGGCTAACTCGGATATGGTCCACAGCATGGTCACGCGCTATAGGCAATAACTCGGATACGGGCGTGAATGTGTTAAGTAATAAATTTCACTTGTTTCCTAAAGTCTTTTTAAATAATAAATATCACTTTAAAATAAATACTCTTTCACTTTCAAAGTTTGTGAAGTTCTCCCTAAAAGTTTTTATACATATGAAAAATTTTACACTTTGAAAATAACGCAAACTAGAATTTAGTAAAAGTCTAGTTTCCAATGAGCGTTGTAATAATTGTTCGTAAAGCTGCTAAACGAAGTCGCTGATTTTACTATTCCACTTATGAAGGAGAAAGTTTGTTTTGTGGAATTTTATGCACTTGTTTTGAAAGTGGTTTAAAATACACTTCATATCACCTGTTTTTACTGGAACTCAGGACTGGAATGTAGACAGCTGCTGGTCAGCGAACAGCAAGTTGTCACCATAGGCAGCCGGTGTCGTGAAGTCATCACCATAGCACCACGCTCCATATCCCATGTTGATACCGCAGTTCCATTCCCTTGTTGACACGTCCCACGTCGACTCAAGATTCAGCTTGTGTAGCGGCAGGCAGATATGATAATTACGGGAAATAGGCACTCGTCAGGATTTTGCGCGTCACTGTGTAGTGTAGCGAACACGAGAAAGTTCAACTGACTGTGATTTCTTGGTAGTGTCCCATTCAAAATAAGTTGTATTTGCACTTCATAAATGTATGCACGGTATTTTGTTATGTGCACTTGTTCACTGTTCTTAACACTAGCAGCAAAATTACGAAAGCTCATTTATCGGAATAACTGTTCAGAGGAAAAACACAGTTATAATATAATCATTGGTATGACACACGAAGAAAAGGTATATTTACAACAGTAGAAGTGTTCTAAACACTTGTATGTTCAAATAGCTACAGTGTTTTGAAGAAGTCGTCTAATGCGGCACTGTGTTGTCCACCCGAGACAAAAGCTTTAATGCTGTTTAGAGTTAATCACACTTGTATTAAATACCAATCTTTAAGACACTTTCATTGCATTACTTGCTTTAAAAGACTAAGTATTTATGTATTTCACTGGAAAATTGCATTAATATGCACCCGCTTTTAAATTACAATTGTTCCAAGTTAAAGATAAATCTGGTGTGAGTACAAGTTCTACACACTCGCTTTCGACTGAGTTGAAGTTTAAATACATTATATCACAGTTTAAGTTACTGTCACACATTCTCGAATTAGTCCTAGTAGTTCGTGAAAACTAAGTTCGTATTTTAATTTTCGAAAAATTTCTAAGTCCAAAAGTAGCACTTTGAATACAAATCTTTTGACGACAATTACGGCAGAGTTCTTACCGGCGAACCTCACTCGTGGCGGCTATGTTTGAACCTCGGCGTAGTCACTCGCGTACAACGTCGTGTTGTTCCTTCAGCTTGCGAATTATGAACTGACTTTTACTTGGCGAATCCCTGTCCTTTTATACCATTCCTTTCCATGCAATCACGTGCTGTACACGTGATCGGCGCGTCATAGCAGTGTCACTTCCTTGCGTGAAGCTCGTGACGTAGTTACTCGCTCTCACTCGAAAGTTCCAGCTGTGACTTTGTTTACTTCGCAGTACGTCATGCTGAAATAAATTATGTTCCTTACAGCGGGCGGTTCCTGGTACAATAGTTACAAATATTCTGAAGAAACACAACACCAAAATCGCATTACGAACTAACAATAGAAATATGGATATCTTATATAATACCAGCTCAATTAACAAGACTAACATTTATCAAAAATCAGGTGTCTACAGATTCCAATGTCAAAACTGTCAATCCTCGTACATTAGTCAAACAGGGAGGAACTTCAAAATCAGATACATGGAACATGTTAATGCTACAAAATATAATAGATACTCGGCAGTTGGCCAGCACATTCCAGATTCAAAGCATAGCTTTAGTAACATACAACAAGATGTAGAGGTGTTTATGAATATGGACAAAGGCGCTATTCTTGAAATCGCAGAAAATTGCTTCATTCACTTAGACCTGTTCTTCAACTCCAATTCGAATCTGAACGAAATCTCAGAAAAAACTTAACATTCTATTTGATTTTTTAATTAAAGTATTTAAGTATTTTAATCTTCCGAATAGGAGGTCGATTTTTACCGCGATACACAGTACCCTGTCACGTTTACAAACCCCCACCACATTGTTCACAAGACCCACCTTAAACCTACTAATCCCCTAACAAAAAGTTGTTCTTTCTCCCATCTTCCTCCCCTCCAAACCTACCACATTTTATATCTCCTCCTCACAAGACTAACGTCTTTTACCACTGACTGATTTCATATTCATCAATTAAAATTTTATCAGGTATAAATTACAAGTGACTCAAATAAGTTCTCGTCACTCTGGTTGACGCATATCACGTGTGAGTGTTTTAAATGACTCTTTACTTTGGAAGCCTATCGGAGCCTTCTATTGAACGGATGCACAAAGACTACATATTGAAGAACCTTCTTTTATTCTTTGTATAATGAGTGACTTTATGTTTACTTCAATGTGTCACTGCGCCAGATTTAATTATTAAGCCGTTACTCTTTTGTTATGACACATGATGTGAATGGTCAGTTACAGATTATGCCTTTGCTTATATATATTTGTGATTCATTTTATGGCAGATGATGACATTATATATGTCGAAACCGGTCCCCAAGTTGAATAAAGGGTATTTGTAACAAAAACACGTACCTAATTAGTATTGAAAAGTTTGAACTTAATAGATATCTTATCGTTAAAGTATGCATTACACATTGCTTCCACAATATGTCAGTAATGCAGAGCTCATTCATTTTCTTGTAAGAAAGCATCCACTGCCTCCTTCTTAGCAAAGTTTGGAACAAGTTGATCTTGCATTAGTTTTCACTTTTGTCATAGAATTGAGATCACTCAGCTTGACCTCTGTTTATTGCTGATTATGTGGCTGCCAACACGGCCGTTTGCCAACAGCCTCCATACATGTTCAGCCCCACCATGGTCATCTGGCAAGTTGGAGCGCAGCCCAACCGTATCTTGAACCAACGGGTAGCAGGCAGAGAAGAGAGGCGCAGTCTAGGAAGACTGCCGCCATCTGGACATTTGGCCACTGGACTGCGGTGCCGGATGGTAGCGCCCCAAATCATACAGTGTGCCTCTCAACTAAGCACGTGAGGTTGCCGTCAGATGGAGTCGGTTATCGCCGCCACTGCAACATAAACACGCAGCAAACAGGGGAATACTTGATGCAAAGCTACTCTGCCAGATTAGAAGATCTTGGAGACAAGACAGTTTTCAAGGGATTATTTTTAAAGTTTTCTTTCTTTAATTTACTGACTAGCTTAGTCACCTAACTGGTGGCTCAACAAATTTCATGTAGAGACCCCCTCCCTCACCAGGACATAGGACACCCAGCCTCTGGGGCAAGCACTATTCATACATTTCAGACAAGATAAAAGGTGGGTAAAAGGAAAATAAAACTACAGGAGTTTACCTGGAGCCAGAAATGTCAGGGGAATAAATTCCAATCGGTGACCCTAAACTAAAACCTACCTAACTTACTTATCATACTAAACCTATTACACTAATGGAGACAAATGCTGAAGGAGGATACCTAATGTATTTATAGACAACAATTATAACTCCTATTACTAAATTACTCAAATAACTTATGGTTAGGGTACAGAGATAACAAGTACGTGCTGGCCAGCATCTAAAATCTTACAAATACCTTCCAACTAAATTTACATTGTCACGGAAAACAGAATTCACCCATCCCTATACAACTTAACTTACGGTACCTTTACCTGTGAGAGATGTACTCTGCTGGTCCTTTCATTCCAGGATCAATCACTAATAATGACACCAGGCTAAGGAACTTTAAGATGGTGCAGGGACCTCAAAATCTGGGGGCTAACTTACTTATAACATGGTCTGCAGCAGTACTGACGGGATGCATTTTAACAAGAACCTGGTCACCCATAGACAGATTGAGTGCGTCCAGTATTCGGGAGATAGTAGGTTCGAACCCCACTATCGGCAGCCCTGAAAATGGTTTTCCGTGGTTTCCCATTTTCACACCAGGCAAATGCTGGGGCTGTACCTTAATTAAGGCCACGGCCGCTTCCTTCCCACTCCTAGCCCTTTCCCGTCCCATCGTCGCCATAAGACCTATCTGTGTCAGTGTGACATAAAGCAACTAGCAAAAAAAAAATAAAAAAATAGACAGATTGTGCGGTCTTCGCCTGTGATTGTAATTACACTGAACTTTAGCATAATAAACTATGAACTACATATTTGAAAGTGGAGAATTTGGAGTAACGGCCAGCATTAATGAAGCGAGAGTTTGCTTATAACTCTCATGGAGGGCAGTGTTGAAAGCAAATGACAACCAGTTTAGTGATGAATCCCACTTAGAGTGGTCAGCAGAGTGATAAGCAATGAAAGCAGGTCGAAGATTATGATTCACTCTTTCAGCATAATTTGGCCTCGGATAATACGGGGTAGTGGTTACATGACCAATGGATAGATCAAAAGAGTAATTACAGAACTGCCCAGAAGTAAAAGCTCTTGTATTATCACTCACCAGAAATTGACAGTCCAAATGAAGCAAAGATGTGTTTCAAGCAAGAGGTGGTAGTGTTAGCATTAGCCATACGAGTTGGGAACAGCCACGTAAAATGCGTCAACACACAATGTATGAAACGATGGCCAGTCCGCGACCTCGGGAAGGGACCAATGAAATCTATGAACAATCTCTCCATAGGACGAGAAGCTTGCTCGGATGACAACAGACCTAGGCGAGTATTAGGAGCGGGTTTACTGATGTTCCAAGTTTTACAAGATTTAACAAGGGTCACCATCCATGGATTTCCAAATAAAGTGTTTACAAATTTTCTCGCTAGTTTTGAAAACGCCAAGATGACACCCACTGGGGATTCATGAAAATACTTGAAGAGAGCCGGAACTACATTAGCTGGGACGACAATATTGGGGTCTCTGCGACCACGAGCAGGACAACAAAAGACACCATTCCCAAGGACATACGGCTTAACATGTTCACCAGATTTAATCCTTTCAATAATAGCTTTTAATTCAGCATAGTCTTTCTGATGTTTAGTTATATCTTTGAAAAGGAAAGGATAGTTAGTGAGGACCACATTCACGACGGCCAAAACTTGTTCAGGAGAGGGATCTGCAGGCTCTGATTGAGGATCAGAACTGCCTGGATAGAACACTCTAATGAGTTCATCAACCACTATGTTTTCAGTGCCACAAATGTGACAAGCTTCAAATTGGAAGGCTGAGATGCATACTGCCCAACCCGCGTGATGACCGGTCTTTCTTGGCTTGGCCAGTACCCAACTCAATGCCCGATTATCAGTTTCAAGATCGAAAGGCAAATGTTCAAGGTACATTCTGAACCATTCTAAGGGAAAGACAACTGCTAAGTCTTCCAATTCATAAATGGAATAGTTTCGTTCAGCGGGATTGAGAGCAGCAGAAGCATAAAAAATGGGACGATGCCCCTCTTCAAATTCCTGAAGGAGAACACCAGATATACCTCTGGAAGAGGCATCAGTTGGAAGGA
Source organism: Anabrus simplex (assembly GCF_040414725.1). Classification (NCBI taxonomy): domain Eukaryota; kingdom Metazoa; phylum Arthropoda; class Insecta; order Orthoptera; family Tettigoniidae; genus Anabrus; species Anabrus simplex. The sequence continues at coordinate 147,684,285 of NC_090267.1, read as the reverse complement.
TGAAACATTTAGAAAAGTCTGGCATAACCAGTACAGGAGCATTACATAAAGCGGATTTCAAGTCACAAAGGGCTTTACGTTGGGCATCACTCCACATAAACTTAGCATCCATTCTTTTCAAGGCATTTAATGGAGCTGTCCATTCAGTAAAATTGAGGATGAATTTACAGAAGAAATTAACCATGCCAATAAATCTGACTACCGCTTTGACATCTTTAGGCAGGGGAAAATTTTGGATGGCGGCAGTATGAGACTAATCAATAGACACCCTTCCCCGACACAATATGGCCTAAGGAGGACATCTGGGGTTGTGCGAAAGAAATCTTGCTAGCCTTAAGGGTTAGACCTGCTTTGCATAGTCTTTCAAGGACTTCATTGAGATGGACAAGGTGTTCTTCAAATGTTTCACTGAAAATTACCAAATCATCCAGGTAATTGTACACAAACTTGAATTTAATGTCTGACAAAATATCCAGTAACCGAGTAAGGACAGCAGTGCCTGTACTTAATTCGAATGGGACGCATTCAAATTCATAGAGGTTCCAATCAGTAGCAAAAGCCATGAGGTGCTTGGATTTCTCTGCAAGAGGTATCTGGTAATATGCCTGATTCAAGTCAAAGGTGGTAAAAAATTTGGCATTAGCAAACCAAGAAAAAAATGAGTGCAAATCAGGAACGGGAACGGATTGAAAGACCACTTTCCGGTTCAACATCCGATAATCAACGACAGGACGATAACCACCCTGCGGTTTTGGGACAAGAAACATGGGAGAAGAATAAGCCGACTTAGAAGGACGTATCACTACGTCAGCGAGCATTTGGTCAATAATAGTCTTAAGGGTGACAGCCAATGCAGAGGAGAGCGAACAGGTATGTTATCAGTGACTTCAGCTTTGTACTCCAAAGCATTAGTTATACCTAACTTGTCGGTAAAGACATCAGTTAATTTATCGCAGAGATTCCTAAGTTGGTTGGCCTGATCATCAGGCAAATTATCAAAATCAAAAGCTTTGGGTTCAGCCGTATCTTCAGGAACAGCATTAACATGACAAGGCAGAATAGGGAAGCGATCACACAGCTCAAAGTTTCTTGTGGAAAATTTAAAATGGGATCTGTTGAATTGCAGGTCCAAAAACATGCCAGTTTTGGCAATAAAATTTGCACCCAAAATGAAAGGACAAGATAAATCCTTCCCTACTAGTACTGGCATTTTCCATGTGAAATCACGGACTCCTATATTGACATCTAGGGATCCTACAATATTCAACGAGTTAGAATTAGCAGTATGGCAGGTTAAAAATACGGATTCTAATGGAGGTAATTTGCAAACTTTTTTCACTGAGTTATGTCAGATCTCACTCATCAATGTGATGCTACTTCCAGAATCTACCAGTGCACAGACAGGTTCATTATTTACCTCTAAGCATAAGTAAGGTAATTTACAAGGAGGGATAGCAGAAGTGCTACAAGATTGCAGGAAATTGATGCTAGGTTCAGACTGGGACCTGTTATCAGAATTAGGTAAATCATCCTTTAACATACAGCTATGATAGACAAAACATGAAGCCACACTTTGAGGTTTACCATAAGAATTGGCAGGTAGTCATCTAGAATTACTATTGCCTGGAGGTCCAGAGCCTGAAGAATTACATAGGCACTGTCTAGAGAAGTGCCTATTTGACCCACAGTATCGGCAAGAATTATTGATGGAGGAGACTCTACCCATATCCGGTCTTGAATTGCCTGAGGGCCCAATCTCAAGACAGTTTCTCTGGAAATGTTCAGTGAAACCACAATTTAAGCCTGCACAATGATTACGCGGCTTTGAAGAAGGTGGAGGGGCGGTTTTAGTAACCCGAGGAGAAGACACACTCATAGGAGGGGGGGGCCAATGCAATGCGTAGCTGGTTGGCATATCAAGCGCGTTCGGCAGAAATAGTGACAACTTCCAACTGAGCGAAAGTGCTGGTCGCGGTGAGAGAGCGAGATATGACCTATAGTTAGGGGCCAGACCTTCAACAATGCTGGCAACCATTTGAGACTCAGAATAGTTGAGCATTAAAATTCTAACATGGAACTTAATGTCCTGAATATATTCAGATGACGACTCATTCAAATGCTTGATTCTGAAATAGTGTTTCTGCACCAACAAAGACAAGGCACAAGGAGGAATGAAAAATTCAAGTACCTGTGCATGAAACTGATCTACTGTCCATCTTTCCGAAATGGCTCTAAAGATATGCTCAGAAAGAGCTCCAGATACATGTGGATATAACGTTTGAAACACGTGATCGTTACTGAGATTATACCATACCTGCCAACCCTTCCGATTTACCCGGAAACTTTCCGATTTTTAACTCATCTTCCGGTTTTCCGATTTATTTTTATTTTTTTCCTATTTTTGACCAATATAACCTCCAGTATGGTCAGTACTCTTCCCCTAGGACGAATTCTTATGTGTTTGTGTAATTTCCGCAACCTCACTTTTAAGCATATTTACCGGTATTTGATGCTTTATTTCGCGGGCGGATCATCCGTCGGCTTCATGTATCATATTTCCCGCTCACTACAGCAGCGTGTGTGCTGTTTCAGGTGGGAATTCGGGACGGCAATCGTCTTACGAGTCAGAGAAGGTCATGCGCACTAGCGACCACTAGGGACTCCGTTGATCGGCATGAAAGAGTGAGTTTGTTATTGTGTGGTTCGCGCGCTTGTTTCTGTGCGTAGTTTCGGTGGAGTTTTAGACAACGTGTTTTTTCTTGCGGTTCTGTGCCTTTCCCCCTGTGGAAATCATATGTTAATAATGTACGAGACATATTGATTTGTTTTGTATGTGGTAGTTTCGCGTATTTCAGTGCTTTTGTGTTGACCAGAGTTCGTAATTTTAATGACTTCAATGTATTTCAGAGAGTTGTGTCTGTGACAGTTTGTGGTATTTTCTCTTCACATGATGACTACAAAACATAACAAACGTTATCTCCAAGTGTTCAGGGATACCTATAAAACTGAATTTCCATTCATTTTACAGTCTAATAAAGGAAACTATTATGCATTTTGTTCTGTGTGTCGGTGTGATATTAATATCTCACATGGAGGGAAAACAGATATTGTAGCCCACAGTGTCACACAGAAACACAAAGATAGTGCTAGCTGTCTCGAAAGGAACAAAAAATTAAGTAATTTTTTTGTAGGTGGGAAGGAAGATGATGCAGTCACTCGAGCAGAATGTTTGTTCACGGCGTTCATTGTCGAACATAACCTTGCATTGTCTTGTTCGGACCACGCAGGGCCATTGTTCAGAAAGATGTTCCCAGATTCAGACATTGCGAAGAAATATGCGTGTGCTAGAACAAAAACATCTGCCGTAATTAATGAAATGTCCCGTGATGCAGATAGTAAAGTGATTCAGACTTTAAAGTCTGAACCTTTTGCGATTTCAACTGATGGTAGCAATGATAAAGATAGTAAGCTCTATCCTATCGTCGTCTCGTTTTTCAACAAAGAATTGAAAAAGATTGAAAATCGTTTGCTATCCATGGAAAATTTGGAAGGCAATTCTACTGGTATTAATATTGCTAATTTGCTCCTGGATGTTCTGAAAAGATATGACGTTCCGATGGCAAACTGTATAGCTTTTAGCGCAGATAATGCTCCTGTTATGATGGGAAGAAAAAACGGTGTTGCTGCTAAACTAAGAGAGCAGTGTGAAAACATTATTATTATGGGATGCCCATGTCATTTAATTAATTTGGCTGCCATGAAGGGTGCAGACTCCCTTCCTGTTAAAATTGATGAGATGCTAATTGATATTTAGTATTATTTAGACAAAAGCTCAAAGAGAAAAGATCATCTCAAAATGTATCAAGCTTTGTACCAAACCGATGTCAGAAAAATATTAAAGCATGTGTGTACACGCTGGTTATCCTTGGGGAAATGTTTGGAAAGATTGATTTCAGAGTGGGAGCCACTTCAGAGTTTTTTAAGGATGAGGTAAAGCAGTCCAATGGCACAGAGACATCTCTGAAGTGTTTCCAAATTCCCAAGCTAAAGGCACATGAAGATACCGAAATGGAACGTGGTCCTTGTGTCAGTAGAGTACAAGGCCAAGCTTCTGTTATTTCTGGGAAAAGGAAGGCTGAGAGTAGTTCATCCTCATCTGTGAAGAAAATAAAGGAGTCTAGTTGCACTGCCAGTATTTCACGAGAGGAGAGACTATTTCTTTTTCTGTCTTCAAACTTTAATAAAGCATTTTGCTCATTTCTGGCATTTATCATCCCTACATTTGAGAAAACTAATAAAGTTCTTCAGTCGCAAGCACCTCAGATTCATGTCATAAGATCAATGCTGACGGATATGTTGAAGGACATTCTGTGTAGGTTTGTTAAGCCAGTGGTTATAAAAAAATATCCTACAGTTTTAGAAGTGGTCTATCACACGAGAGAGAATCAGAAAGCGGATGATGATTTAGTAATTGGCTGTTCAACATCTCGTCTTGTAGAAAATCTGGCACTTGAGGAGAAGAAAAACTTTTTATTTGCACGTCAGGAACTATTTTATTGCAGTTTGTGATTATATTATTCATAAATTTAATTTGAATAGTGATGTTTTTGTTAATGCTCAAGTAGCTCAGATAAATTCTTTGCAGGCTTCTTCCTTCAATGCTGTAAAGTATTTTGTTTCAAAGTTTCCTGTTATATTGCCAGTGAAAGATGGTGAAGATGAACAAGAAGCAATGGATGCATTACAATGCCAGTTTTGTGCTCTCCAAGTAGAGGATTTACCATTGTCTGTTGTGCAAGGAGAAAAAGTAGATTGTTCTTGGTCTGCTATAGGGGATATATGAGGTGCAGATGGGTGTTTCAAATATGATAGAATCGCAAAAGTAATGCTCTCAATATTGACAATTCCACACAGCAATGCCGAGTGTGAAAGATTGTTCAGCCAGGTAAAAAAGACGAGGACACAATTCCGATCATCTCTGAATGACGAAAATCTCAGTAAACTGTTGGTGGTCAAATCAAGTCTAAGTGGAAAGTGTTTTGAGCAGCAGTATGACAGTGCATTGTTGAAGAGGGCAAAGTTAGCTGCCAGTTCAATGCTAAACAAGTAAACACAGCAGTCTCTGTATCACCTACATGTGTATATTCTTCACCATTTGGTAAGTTGTCGTCAGTTCTTGACTTATCTGTCTAAATGTTACTATTCGTATGTATGTGTCATAAATGAGAATGATTATTAGGTACGTTTTCTTGCAATCGTTTGTGTTTTCTTAGTTTAAGATTTTAAATGTAATGGTTAATTCGCATTGTAACTGTAGATATGTATGCCTTTTATCTTGTCCTTTTTTTACCGAGACCGTGGCGCAATACACTTGATGAAATCCAAGAATTAAAAAATCTTCCTATTTTTGATTTCTAAAAGTTGGCAGGTATGTTATACAATAGCCTGATCCTCAAACTCTGTTAAAAATCGAAGGAAAGAAATAACCTCGTCAATAGAGTTAATCGTAAATTTAGAGACTCCCTTAAATATGGTAGTGAACGGGTGAGGTAACTTGGAGAAAATCTGGGGGAAAGCAGGTGTAGGAGGTACCTGGGGCGGACTAGAGTAGTCCTGAGGAGATACGGCGGCACAGTAACCTTGATTCGAGTGCCCTTGCAAAAAGGATGGGGTACTGAAAGCGAAGTTAGGACTACCGTTAGGCTGCAATGTGACCGGCACAGATATTCTCATCTGCAAAACATTCTCAGAAATTTGAGCACTTGATACAGGTGGCACTAGGACGGGATGGTTTTACACCAGTGCATAAGAACCATGTTGTGTAGCAACAGAAGGCTGACACTGAGCCATGGTAGAATTACCAGGTGCCACCAGAAAATTAGTAGAGATACCAACATGCGTAGAAGATACATTACATGAATTACTTACATGTGCCATAGCTCTTGAAAACAAAGCAGAAGATGATCCCAGGCGAACATTACCCACATCCGACTCCTGAATAACACCAGCACTATTGACCACAGTACACACTTGAGAAGCTACAGATACGGAACCAGAGTTAACACTTTTACATGATTCAGAAGGGATACACACTTGAACCTCAGAACTTGCATTAAGCAACTCCTTCCCTTCAAGCAAGCCTACAATTTTGTCAAATATCCTTGAAAATCATACTAATAAGGATTCACACTCCTGCCGCTAATCTGCTGGCAATTTAAGAGACAACAAATCCCAAACCCTGTCCAGATAATGTTGCAACTGTACTTTAACCCGTGCTAATTGGCCATGCGAGGGCTCAGAAGAACAGAAAGACACAAGAATGGCATTAAATTCTGACAATTTCTCTCTAACCACCACCAGAGACTCACGCAATTCGTCTGCATTTAACGCAGGGATGGTTCCTGGCAAATTAAGGGACTGTTTCAACAGGCTTGTCATCTCCGACATTGCCTGTGGAATTCAGTTTATGGATATTATGTTCGTAAATTAATTCTAACTTTCTCAAATGGAAAGGGCTAGGAACAGCGAGAGCCATCCTGACAGGCAGAAACTAAATGTAGGCAATTTACGAATTTTAGACATTAAGCTTTTTTAAGTTAGTTACAACGATCACCGTTCACTTTTCTTTCGTCCGCAATCAACCACACTCTGCTACCAATATGTAACCAGATTCCAGTGGTTACACGATACATAGCAAAGAAAAATGAAAACTTAAATTACACAGCATTTTAACACCTTTAGCACAAAACATCAGATGAACTGCATCAAATATAAACAAATGAACATCAGGGGCAACGTGACTATAATAAAGTTTGTGGAGCAGGCATGGGAACCCTACCAGGGCCATTAGGATACGTAGGTTGCGGGTTTCTAGAAAAATCAACGGTGATCCCTTGATCTGAGATATTTTCCAAAATAAACTTTTCAAAATAAAATTCATCCATCTAAAATAGGTTATCATACCTCAACATCAACAAGATTAAATGTAATTTATCAAGGACTATTCCTTTGAGTCAAAGAGTCTAAGGTACGGAGATACTTTAACATAATGCAACTTCCAGAATACAGCGATTAGTAATAACCACATGATATTAAAAATACAACATTAAGTGAAAGTTAACGGGACTTTCAGATAATCATGCTACATAATGGAAACAAGGGAAATCAGTAATTATAAAACTTGACACAGAGTTACCGGAGGCAAACACCAAGGGAAATAAAATCAGTCTACTAATCACACTGTTCACAAAACAAACAAAAAAACAAAAACAGAAGAAAAAAAAAGTGGAATTTCTCTGAAATCAAACCAGCAAGATATATAGTTAAGGCATCTTAATAATTGAGTGGCGAGTCTGGGCACGTAGGGGTAAACTATGTGAAAATACAAGCAAATGTTAAATATAAATTAAGATGGAAATGAAACCAACAGCCCTTACTCCAAGGCACACCATCCTGGGTGGGAGGATCCCCGAAGTGGTGTGATCGCTGGACTGATGAGAAACAAAGACCACGTAATCTTGCCTTGCTCTCTTAAGAAGGCAAAGCTGGCCCCGGTGCGATCACCAAGTAACCAATCAGACCACAGAAGCTTTCCTCTTACCACCCAGATCCACCAATCCAAACCCTTTATCAAGTTGCGATGTTTTCACAGTATTCCAGAACATCGCCTAACCCTAATCGCAAACTTTCCATATTCCAAAATTAGTAAAAACATGCTTCTAGAATCTACAAGCAGACACACCCTGTTCTGAAAGTCTGTGTCACGAAAATTTCCAGAACATTACAAAATATCACTCAACAATACTTACCCTTTACAATTCAATAGTTACATTTTGAAATTTAGATAGATAAAAAGAATACAAATAAAAATATTCTGCAATAATATTTTGTACCATGTAGTAAATGTTTCTTTGAAAGAGACATATTCCACATGTCTCATATTCCATCTTTTCCTCTGGTTTCGCTGATACAGATATAGGGCCATTGACATCGGCTGCTGTGAACGGCGCCTGGCTCTTACTGTCCAGTCGTAGCAATTCTAGTAATTTTCAGCCTAGTTCAACCATCTAGTGAACTGACTGGGGACAGAGACAGTGATGTATCACTCAGGATGGCGTAGGAATTGCAAAAGTTGGAATGTAACACAGAGCCAGCAGAAAGAAGCCTCCATACAAGGTAAAGCCAGTATCCCGAGAAGTTTTCCCATATTTGGGTTAGAGTGGCAAAACAAAGTTGTTTTTATAATGAAGGGTTTTTTAGCCCCCTTTCACACAGAGCCTAGAATGTTCAAGAACGACCAACTGCCATCGAGTGCTAACGACTAAATTCCTTTACCTTGTCCCACTCGTCATCGATCTGTAGGGATCTACTGAACGGAAGCAGATGATACTCCCGCCCAGTACCCTATGGGCTACAGATGTATTCATATTAACAAGTGGAAAAGAATGAGTTGTGAAAGCGATAGTTCAGGTGAAGATATTATTCTAATGTGTGAATATATTAAGAGAAAGAAAAGAACCACGCAGTGGACAAGGCAAATCTTCCTTAAACGTGAGAACCTTGGAGAATTCCACCACCTTGTGCGTTCATTGTGGAATGACGAAAAATTCAAGAAATGCTACTGAATGTTCATCAATACTTATAAGGAATTAGTGCAAAAAGTGAATCCATTAATAGATATCAAGCAAACAAATTACAGGAAAAGTATAGATTTTGAGGAAAGGCTGTCAGTATCGTTGTGGCTCTTCGTGTCTGGGACTGAAAATGGCTTCCTACACCATGGACTTAAAATGGTTCCTTGACTTGTATTACTTATCTTACATGTGTTTTGCCTAGCGATAGTGAATCTGTGCATTTAATATTGGTGACAGTGCATTGGATTCTTCTCAAATCGCGACACTTGTTTTCTGGCCGTTTTTCATTAATAACTCACCAATGAAAGCGAAAATGAAAAATCCACCTTCAAGGTGCATTTGGACCTCCTTACATCTATGTTCAAAATTTGAATACTCAGCTTGCCGTAGATTTGGCTGGGCATCGCGATTACATACACAGACGGGCAAACACTTTTGTTATTATAGATGTCCCAGTTTAATTTTTGGCTTTATCTAGCTTTATTGTTTATTTTGGATCTGTTGAAGGTCAATGTTCCCTCATATTGTATACTCTTTGGTTGAGGCATTTACTCAGTGAGAATGTATAGACTCCTTGGATCAGCTGTGTACCTAATATTAATATGTGTCAGTAGTAGGAGGCACCAGTTGCAGTAGTAGATATACAGTTGTTGAATATGTGAACAGTTGGATGGTACTTGTACATGAGTAAGCTGTGTACTAGAAGATTGAATGTGTACAGAGATTTTGGGATGTTGAATAAACCATTCTTTTAACTAACATGTGGTATCGTTAATACCAATATAAATGGTCCGTTATTGGACATTATAAATTTTCCAGCTAACTCATTCTTGGTTGCCAGCGTTTCGCCCTCGTGTGCTAGGGTGGGCTCATCAGTTGGTACCTAGCACACCTACCAATACGCTGGCTAGTGCATACCGTGGAGGGCACTGCATAGGCTACTTGCAGCCACCGGCAGTGCCAATGCACTAAGAGACTTTGTCTCATTACCAAAAATTGATGCCTGCTTGGTCATCAGATGATATATGTGTTGATTCCCATAGGGAATCTGAAACATTTGTCCCGAATGAGTAAATTTATAATACCAATATGAATGGTCCGTTATTGGACATTATGAGCCCACCCTAGCACACGAGGGCGAAACGCAGGCAACCAAGAATGATTTAGCTGGAAAATTTATAATGTCCAATAATGGACCATTTACACTGACTGACAGAGCAAATGCAACACCAAGAAGGAGTGGTTCGAAAGGGATGAAAGTTGGGGAAAAAACAGAGACGGCACGGACAAATAATTGATGTTTATTTCAAACCGATATGCAGGTTACACAATGCGCACGGCATCGACTCAGTAGGATGTAGGACCACCGCGAGCGGCGATGCACGCAGAAACACGTCGAGGTACAGAGTCAATAAGAGTGCGGATGGTGTCCTGAGGGATGGTTCTCCATTCTCTGTCAACCATTTGCCACAGTTGGTCGTCCGTACGAGGCTGGGGCAGAGTTTGCAAACGGCGTCCAATGAGATCCCACACGTGTTCGATTGGTGAGAGATCCGGAGAGTACGCTGGCCACGGAAGCATCTGTACACCTCGTAGAGCCTGTTGGGAGATGCGAGCAGTGTGTGGGCGGGCATTATCCTGCTGAAACAGAGCATTGGGCAGCCCCTGAAGGTACGGGAGTGCCACCGGCCGCAGCACGTGCTGCACGTAGCGGTGGGCATTTAACGTGCCTTGAATACGCACTAGAGGTGACGTGGAATCATACGCAATAGCGCCCCAAACCATGATGCCGCGTTGTCTAGCGGTAGGGCGCTCCACAGTTACTGCCGGATTTGACCTTTCTCCACGCCGACGCCACACTCGTCTGCGGTGACTATCACTGACAGAACAGAAGCGTGACTCATCGGAGAACACGACGTTCCGCCATTCCCTCATCCAAGTCGCTCTAGTCCGGCACCATGTCAGGCGTGCACGTCTATGCTGTGGAGTCAATGGTAGTCTTCTGAGCGGACGCCGGGAGTGCAGGCCTCCTTCAACCAATCGACGGGAAATTGTTCTGGTCAATATTGGAACAGCCAGGGTGTCTTGCACATGCTGAAGAATGGCGGTTGACGTGGCGTGCGGGGCTGCCACCGCTTGGCGGCAGATGCGCCGATCCTCGCGTGCTGACGTCACTCGGGCTGCGCCTGGACCCCTCGCACGTGCCACATGTCCCTGCGCCAACCATCTTCGCCACAGGCGCTGCACCGTGGACACATCCCTATGGGTATCGGCTGCGATTTGACGAAGCGACCAACCTGCCCTTCTCAGCCCAATCACCATACCCCTCGTAAAGTCGTCTGTCTGCTGGAAATGCCTCCGTTGACGGCGGCCTGGCATTCTTAGCTATACACGTGTCCTGTGGCACACGACAACACGTTCTACAATGACTGTCGGCTGAGAAGTCACGGTACGAAGTGGGCCATATGCCAGCGCCGTGTCCCATTTATCGTTCGCTACGTGCGCAACACAGCGGTGCATTTCACATCATGAGCATACCTCAGTGACGTCAGTCTACCCTGCAATTGGCATAAAGTTCTGACCACTCCTTCTTGGTGTTGCATTTGCTCTGTCAGTCAGTGTATATTGGTATTATAAATTTACTCATTCGGGACAAATGTTTCAGATTCCCTATGGGAATCAGCATATATATCATGTGGTATCGTTATGTTACTCCTCACATAGCCCGATAGTTAGTTCACCTACAGGATCAAGACCTTTTCATTTCGGTTGTTTGTTTTCTGCGAGGTATTTGAATTGGGTGGCAATTTTGACTTACCATTTATGCTTTCTTTTTTTAAATCATGTTGGTTCTCAGGACATAATTAGTGTCTCTTGAAATGATATTTTGATGTATTTATTAGATGGATGTTAACAGTTTTAAATTTTCTCTTTTTTTCTTCTTCATACCACCTGGTGAGACCCCGCGTACCAAAATAATATACATTATCAAGAAATGCTTCCAGGGAGAATTTACAGTATATTACCTAATGTAGAAATAGGGTGTCAAGTTTAATTGCAGTCCTGTAAATAATTTTGAAGAAAAGAAAAGTGCACATGTTACAAATATTGTAAAACAGAAAAAAAACAAGGAAATGCAATGGAGTTCCTTACACTGTTTAATATCCCCCATAACTGTATTCTTTCTCTCCCTCATGATCCTCTGCAAATCTCTTGTTGCCTCTCCTCTTCTTTGTTATCAGTTGTGTCATGTTCAGAATAGTAGCATTTTTCGCTTTAATGACAAGCATGTTGTTGAATTTCCATACTGTCTTCTGTGCAAAGGATCCAGGTCCAATTCCAAACTTTGCAAGATGTCAATGCTGTCTTCATTTACATCATTGAAGACTAGAACAGTTTCAAAAGCAGCTAATTTCACCAAATCGCTGTGAAGTAAGGTTGTCTATGGACATCTCTTCCAAAATAGAAAAGTGAAATTCTCATTAGGGTTCTGTGTATTCACATATGTATACATTTCTTAAGGAGTTCAGGTGAGGCTAGTGCCCTGTACACTGGTTTAATAACTAAAGGAAAAGCTTCTAGAATATTGTTCTTATGAGTAAATTGACAGTGTAATAGACTGATACTTGTCACAACTACATGCAAATTACACAAAAGGTCTTATTACCTTCATCACTATGCATGAACTAGTCTCTACAAACTTTGCACTGGCAAGTTGATCTAATTGCTTCACTTGGCAATAATAAACCTGTTAATCTGAATTCTGTACTTCCATCCAAGTTACTGGCAAACTCCTTAGTACAGAGCAACGACCTATATTATACTGCATAGACTGGCTGGATGAACTCATAGCTGAGGAAAGTTGCAAAACTTCCATGTTTCCTGGGGGCAGTCGTCAGCTGTTTGTTGTTAGGAAAGATGCCTAAGTTATGTTCTGCAATTAATTGCATGAATAGAAGGAATACAAGTATGCGTGGTCTGCACGAAATCAGAAATCTATTATAGATTATATAATTTGTAATGGTAAATTGGCAGATTTAGTCTTGGATACAAGAGTCTATCGAGGCCCTGAATTGGAAACTTATCACTATCTATTAGTAGCACCTATTCGTCTGAGGCCTAGATGGTGTAAAAGAAACAAACAACACAAGAAATTAAAACTTCTTACAAGGTTAACCTATTAAGAGAGCCCAGTATAAAATGGCTGTACCAGAACAGACTTAATCAACTTACACAGATGACACCAGTTAGTGACAACGTGGAAATGGAGTGGTCTAATTTATGTTCAATTTTAAAGCAGTCTGCTTCTGAGAGTTTGAGAGTTAAGAAAAAATGGCAGAGGAAAAAGGGTTTAAGAATCTGGGATGAAGAGATTGAAAAAGTTATTTCAGACAAAAGAAATGCTTATAAAAAATTGTTGTCAACTGGCAAATTAGAAGATAAAATAGAGTATCACCACAAGAGAGCAATAGCGAAAAGGGAAGTGCGGAAAAAGCACAGAAAGAGTTGGTAAAACTTTGTTTCACAACTGGAGACTGATATAACCAGACCACAACCGCAGACCTATAAAATACTCAAGGAACTAAATAATGATGTAAAAGAAGACATATGCATTAATGCAATACCTCTAACGGAGTGGCTCATTTATTTTTGGAACCTTTGGAGAGGTTCAAATATTGAGCCATTTCTTCTGCCAACATCTCTTAACAAGTCTTCGGCGGAAACCATTACAATCGAAGAACTGGAGCTAATACTCAGAAAACTTAGAAATGGAAAAGCATCTGGAGAAGATTCAATAAATGCAGAATTATTCAAGTATTCCAGTGACATCTTCAAGCAAAGATTTCTCAAATTCATCAATTTAATTTGGAATGGCAACAGACCACCAGAGAATTGGCAACAAGCTATAGTTATTCCTCTTCATAAGAAGGGCAGTGTGAAAGATTGTGGAAATTACAGAGGGATAAGTATACTCAACTCAGGTTATAAAATTTACTCTAATATTGTCAGAGAAAAATTATTCAGGTATTATGAAAATGTGATTGGTAATGAACAACATGGATTTCGAAAGGGGTGCTCATGTGCTGATGCTTACTTTACCTTGAAAATCTTAGTCGAAAAATGCAGGGAATTTAACTTGGAAACTCACATAGCATTTGTTGATTTTAAGAAAGGCTTTGACCTAGTTAACAGGAACAGACTTCTTAATATCTTAGCAGAAGATAATGTCCCACAACAGTTCATAGATAACATATACAATATGTACAGTGACAACCTTATTGCAATAAAGTTAGGTAATCATCAGACTGAATGGAAACCGGTCAGCAGAGGTGTGAGACAAGGTTGTGGACTTTCTCCTTTGTTGTTCATAATCTATATGAACAACATAATACAGGAATGGAGGCATGAAAGGCATGGATCAATCCCAGTCAGCAGATATCTCACACATCTTGATTCCATACTCTTTGCTGATGATGTTGCATTGGTAGCATCATCAGAAGATGATCTTCAGTGGTCAGTATTTAATCTCAAGAAAGTCTCTTCAAAATTCAACATGATCATTTCACCACAAAAGAGCAAAATAATGGCCTTTAAGGGGAAGGACCCTATCCCGAGTAAAATCTGTTTAGATAATAAAATTTTGGAAAGAGTCAACGAATTCAATTATCTGGGATACAATTTATCTTACCAAGGGGAAATTGATATCTCTGCAAAAATAACCAAATTTACCAGAACAAAAGGAATCATAAATCATATCATGAAGCCATCTCTTGTCCAAAAAGACACTCGCTTACGTCTTTATGACACTTTAGCCAGACCAACCCTTTGCTACGGCAGTGAGGCATGGACAATAAGAACTCAAGACATTTCCAGAATTACAGCACGTGAAATGACGTTCATGCGCAGAACAGCAGGCTATACGAAATGGGATCGTATAAGAAATGAAGATGTGCTTAAAGGACTGAATGTGAAATCAGTAATCAATTACATCTATGATTACCAAGAAAACTGGAAATGTCATGTTCAAAGGATGGAATCTGGAAGACTACCAAAGGAGATCCTACGCTATCAACCAAGTTGACAGAGATCTATAGGACGTCCAATGGAGCGATGGAAAGAAAATGCAAGACCGTAACGGGCCACATGGCCCAGTACTTGGAAGGATGATGATGATGATGATGATTATGACATAACCTCTCCTGCCCAAAGGCCAACCTCACCTTCCCGAGATGAAAAAACCTGTTCCCACAGATGAGGCCCTGTCGACAGAGTCACGGCGGAATAACCATTACATCCATTATTTAGGAAATGCTGTGATTTCAGCTAGTTCATTAGCTGAGAGGTGGCAGCCCCACCAATGGTCTTACTTCCTTCAGGCTAGCAACCCGTCGGAAGGACATTTGATTGCTTTCAAGTCTTGCAAAAAGTAAAATGCAAGACCGTAACGGGTCACATGGCCCAATACTTGGAAGGAAGATGATGATGAAGGAATACAAGAAGAAATATATCTTTTTAAAAGTGAGTATTTGTTCCTGATTCCAAAAAGAATTTAACTTCTATTCCGTATCTATTGAAAATGTTAACTATGTAAATGAATGCAGCGTGTACCCGTGTCCTGTAACGTAATTCATTGTAAACATGTTTCCAGGTTTTGTTTACAGGATAAAGAATTAGCAAAAAAGTGGGTATTTAGTATGAAGAGAAAAGACTAGTATCCAAATAAAAGTAGTGCTCTGTGTTCAGAGCACTTCGAAAACATATATCATACAAATGATCACAAGTGTCTGTTGAGTAATGCGGTGCCCACTCTTTTATTCATTTCCTCAACATTTACAAAAGAAAGTGACCAAGAAGGTAATACCTTCATTTAATCATGGCATATTGTAAAGGAAAAGAAAAATGCAGTAGGTGACCCTTTGCAAGGAACAATTCAATCTATACTAAGAAGAAAGCCAAGACACCAACAATAACAGCAAATGTAATTCTAAATCTATGGGTACCGGTATCCATCTTAACTTGACATAATGTAAACAGAATTTACATATACAGGATTAACACCTTTGTGGGCTGGCCAGCTACTTGAAATTTACATACAGTTACACAATATCCTTTATTAAATGGCCACAGATAAAATCTTTTCACATTTAAAATACCAAACACTACGGTACTTTTATTTGTGATAAATGCTCTGTACTGACTCTCTTCCTTTTAGGATTGATTACTAATAAAGATGCAGGGGTAAGAAATTTCAGAATGATGCAGGGACTTAAAATCTGGGGGCTAACATACCAATAATGTGATCTGCACCACTGCTAGTAGAATAGGCCTTCACAAAACTTGGTCACCCACTGGCAGATTGTGTGGTCTTCACCCTTGATATGCAGACCAGTGGTGATTGTATTTGCGTTGAACTTTAGCATATGAAACCTTCAAATTCTACCCTGTGGGGGCAGAGGACACAGACGAAGATTACACCCACGGTATCCCCAGTCTGTTGTAAAAGGCAACTAAAAGGGGTGACCAAGGAATGATCTAATTAGGACCATGAGACTACTTGTGATTAGTGCCATTAGGTGAGGACCAACATCAGTCTGCATTTCCTAGGAGTAGTACCATTCTGTGAGGAACACCACTGGTCTGGGCGTTGCCTGTGATCATAGAGAATGTGCCGTATGCTGAACTGGAATGCGTTGTTTCCCCTGTATTTAGAATGGGTCTGCGTTACCTGTGAGTGGTACCACTATGTGAGGAACACCATGAGTCTATGTTGCCTGTGATTAGTACCACTATGTGAGGAACACCACATAATTGTTTATTGCCCATGTTTAGTACCACAGTGTGATGAACACCATAGGCTTGCGTTGCCTGAGAATAGTACCATTAAGTGAGGAAAACCCTGGGTCAGTATCGCCTGTGGCTGTTACCATAATGTGATTCACCGTAGGTATACATTGCCTATCGTTTAATTTTGTTGCTCTTCGTACCATTAGGGGCCGATGATCTAGCTGTTAGGCCTCTTTAAACAACAAACATTATCATCAGCACTTGAATTCTTATGAGCATGATGCCAAGTAGCATGGATCGTTTCTGGGTTAACTACATCTGAAAGAATGGATTGAAGGACCAAAGATTTGACAGTGGAGAATTAGGGGTAAATGCCACATTAATCCGTTCGGTGGGCGATGCGGCGAGATCCGCGGCTACAAGTCTCTTGCTCGGCAGGGAACGCGGATATATCCGACAATTCAATTTGTTTTTCTCAGTTGCCTGCCTGCAGAGGTTTATTTCTTTTTGAGCAGCGTATTCTGGATGAGTCTGCCCTCTGATGTGAATTTTTTCAACTGTGTTCTCCCCATACCAATGTGTCATCCACGAGTTGCATCGTAAAGTACGCAACTTACATTCAGGCAAGAACGACCTAAAGCCTAATAGTTTCGCGCTGAAGCCTAATCATCCCTTGGATGTAATAATTTTAGAACTGTGACCTGATTTACTATCCCCAGTCTTGAGTTCTTCCTTTACAACTGGAATGTAGGTTTACCGCGAGTTACACAACATTTATTATCATACGCATCCGAATTCAGGCACAATTCATGATTTCCATCCAAACAGCAGAGACCAGGCTTCTATTTGATCTTTTTTCTTAAATTCTTTCTGCTAAAATATTTAAAAGGAATTACCGACCCCACTGTTAGAGGAAGGTAATTTACTGGGCATAAACAAAATGTTGGAATTTAGTGCGGAGAGTAGTGGCAATAGTGAAGCAAGTTCTACCGAAGGGGAATTTGTAAGTAACAGAAACTTACCTGGAATAAGTACTGCAGGTTTGAATGTACAGGGATCGGGCCCAGCTGATGTGAATGTTCAGCAGTCGCGAAAAAGACAACACGTGTTCAATTCCAGTTCAAGTAGCGATCATGACAGTGACCGTGATGACAATAATGCTGATTACAATCCATCCAGTGCTAGTTCTTCATCAACTCATACTGAAAATGGACAAAGAAGGTCGCGCATTGATCCAAAATTCCATCGTGATGTAAAGGAAGAGTTTTTAGGGAAAACAAAAACGAGCAAAATATTTTAATTATTTTTCTGTGACGAGATATGCCAGAACATAGCTGAACAGACAAATGATGCCCAGCAAGAAACCGCACATAAAACCCTGTTTAGTAAGATGAAACGAAGGAGTCGAGATCAAGACCGGGTCAGAACAATAAAGACGACATAAAGCTTCTTATGGCCATACTGTTGCCGCAGGGGGTTGTACAGAAACCTAAATTAGGACACTATATTTCTTGCAATAAATTGTTCACTACGCCAACTTTCTATGAGCTGATAACACAGAAGAGATTTTTTCTCGCCGGGCTGAGTGGCCCAGACGGTTGAGACGCTTGCCGGCCTTCTGACCCCAACTTGGCAGGTACATTTCTGGCTCAGACCGGTCGTATTTGAAGGTGCTCAAGTACGTCAGCCTCTTGTCAGTAGATTTACTGGCATGCAAAAGAACTCCTGTGGGACTAAATTTTGACACCTCAGCATTTCTGAAAGCAGTAAATGTAATTAGTGGGATGTAAAGCCAATAACATTATTATTATTAGATTTTCTTCCACAGCATTTTGCATATCTCTGACAATGAGGTGATTAATGGACAAATTCCTCCCAAAATCTACAAGATAAATCCAGTATTTGTCCATCTGTTGGCAAAATTTTCGGAAGCTTACACTCCTGATGGCAAAGTGTCAATTGATGTGAACCATCCATACATACCAAGAAAACGATCGCGTTTCCAAATGGAATCATACAAATTATGCGAAGCCGAGACATTTTATATAACATGATCTGTTTCCGTGTGTATCATAATGAACAGCTGTAAAAGACATAACACGGTGCAGACTGTAAATACCGTAAATATTACCTGTACTGTAGAGTAATATATTCTGTGTGTGTCACTTATGAATTGTAGGTATATTAACTTGATCCCTCAAAAGCGCTAACCAACATACCGCATAATTTAAGAGTATTAAAGTTTATTCCATTGTAAATCTTTTATGCACATGTAAACTTTGTAAAGCTACAATTTACCTATACACAAAAATTATTTCCAGGCAGAGATTATTAGTAAACTGCCTAAATATTCGGTTAAAAGTTACTGAATAAACGAAAACCAGACCTTTGCTATTAGGAAGAAGTAACCTCGATATCACAGCGTGCAAGCACTTAGTACGTTCTTGCACAGAGTATTGAAAAATTAAGATAATAGGATTTTTCAATAATTAAATACATTATATTTAAGTAGATATTTCTCTTAGGGTCTTTTAGTAGTTCATTTTAGTCTAAGATTGTTTTAAATCAAGTAATTAAATATTTTCTTCAGTCAGGGAAAACGCTCCCCACCTGGGAGTGAGCCGGTGTGTACCGAGCTCCCCGCTTAAGGGTTAATGAATCTGGGGTTTGCTTGTGACTTTCATAAACAACAGTGTTAAAGGCATAGGACAACCAGAACATGAAAAGAAAGAAGAAGAAGGAAAGGAAACGAGGCACTCATAGCATGAGGAGATAGCATAACACCTAACTGGTCGGCGTGTCTAACACCTTCAGCAGAAATGGTAATAGATTCCAATTGTGCAAAGGTTGCTGGGCGTGGTGAAAGAGCAAGATAAAAATGGTAATCAGAAGTCAGTCCTTCAACAATGCTGGCTACCACTTGACCTTCAAAATACCTGAGCAAGAATACCCTAGTATAAAATTTGATATCCTGAATATAGTGATGGGCAGTCTGAGACTAGGTCTCAAGATTTCTCAGAATTTCTCGAGGCTAGCGCAGGCACTATTTCTTGCGAGAAATTTCGAGAGATCTCGAGAGCGTTGTCCCCGCATTGTGCGACGAGCGGCGTGTCTTAGGCCTAGAGGTAGTCGGAGCTGAATGTTGTTTGTGCCGAGTATGCGAATAGCCAACCACGGGCCTTCTCCATTTTGTAAGTACGTGTCAACAAGCGACTAGGGCGTTTATTTCTACCTAGGTCTATTTTGAAGCAGTATAAAATCATTATAAAGGATGCGCATTCTGGCATTGTATGCACTGGTAGGTACATGAATGAGTGGTTTAAGTACAGAACCTGACGGCTGCTGTAGGCGTGCCTTCTTTGAACTCGAGACGAGGCAAGATGCGTCTTGCTGCATACGCAACCACCATTACGCATGCGTGGAATGTGTAATCTAAAGTGCTTCACTTTGTTCCAATTCTTTCGACAGGTAGGTGTACATCGTTATCAGACCCCACATTCAATAACATGTGCCTACTGCTTGTGTTTACCAATATTTTAGCGACGAAGGAAATAATTCCTTACAATGTTATAGAGTATTCCCGTCATAATTAGGTACTTTGATATATGACGGTGTAAAAGCAGCACGAAGTGATCAAATTACTGGGGAGGGATTAAAGACAATGGGGTGGTACATAGTGCCTTATTTAAAATTTCTCTTTGATTATGTCATAAATAATAGTGTAATACCAAAGGAATGGAAGGAATCTATAATAATACCAATTTATAAAGGAAAGGGTGATAAAAGGAAACCAGAGAACTACAGACCAATCAGCCTGACCAGTATAGTTTGTAAAATACTGGAGAGTTCAATATCAAAGTACATCAGAGGGATATGTGATGATAAAAATTGGTTCATGAGGAGCCACTATGGATTTAGAAAGAAATTTTCTTGTGAGGCACAACTGGTGGGATTTCAGCAGGACATATCAGAACAATTGGATTCAGGTCAGTTAGATTGCATAGCCATAGATCTTTCCAAAGCCTTTGATAGAGTGGAACATGGAATATTATTAAAGAAATTGGAGGGAATAGGATTGGACGTAAGGGTTACACGTTGGATAAAAACATTTCTAAATTCAAGGGTTCAGAAAGTCAAAGTAGGAAATAATGTATCGCAGGAAGAGAAAGTTTGGAAGGGAATTGCACAGGGTAGTATAATCGGTCCGTTACTTTTCTTAATATACGCACATGATTTAGGGAACAATATAACATCAAAAATAAGATTATATGCAGATGACATAACTGTTTATAGGGAAATAACATTGTGGATTGTTCAGAATTACAAAGGGACCTTGAAAGTATCCAACAATGGATTGAAGAGAATAATATGAAGGTTAATGGAGGCAAATCAACTGTTACAACTTTTACAAACAGGAGCTTTAAAACTAAATTTGAATATACTTTGGATAAGGTGTGAGATTTGAAAGTAATTTGCACTGGAAGGGTCATGTTGATGACATTGTTGGGAAAGCATACAGATCGTTACATGTCATAATGAGGCTATTTAAAGGATGCAATGAAGAATTAAAAGAAAAAAGTTATTTGAGTATGGTTCGTCCATTATTGGAATATGTAAACATTGTTTGGGATCCTCACCAAGAATACCTAATAAAAGAAATAGATAGTGTGCAGAGGAAAGCAGCAAAATTTGTAACAGGGGATTTCGGGAGAAACAGTAGTGTATCAGAAATGTTAAAGGAACTTGGGTGGGAAACTTTAAGTAAGAGAAGGGAGAAAACTAGACGTATAGGATTATGTACAGCCTATACAAGAGAAGAAGCATGGGGAGATATCCGTGAGAGGCTTCAGTTGGAAAATAATTATATTGGCAGGACAGACCACAAATATAAAATTAGGAGGAATTTTAGCAGAAGCGATTGGGGTAAATTTTCATTCATTGGGAAGGGTGTGAAGGGGTGGAACAGTTTACCAGGGGTAGTGTTTGATCCTTTTCCAAAATCTGTACATATATTCAAGAAGAGAATAAACAGCAACAGAGAAAAATGAAGTGTTAGAGGGCATTTGACCAGTGCAGGTTATTCTAAATAAAAAAATGTGTGTGAATAAATTAATTCCATCCCCTGGTCTAAGATGTTTGGACAGCCAAAGTAGGGGACTGCCTGTAGGGGTGAAGTACAGTGGGGACTTCAAGGGCCCTGGGACCGCTACGGTAGCTGTGAAGGCCCTTCAGGAACTCTGAAAAGTGGTGGCAAAAAGGGCTCTGGTTAAGACGCAGCAGGTCGTTATGCTACTTAGGTTCCAGAATGGGTAGAAAATAAAATTTAAAAAATAAGTAAATAAATGCAATGTAAAGTTTAATCTTACACCAGTTGTATAGTATCATTTGAAGTAATTCCACATACTGTATATCAGTTGACTATATTTGTAAGTAGTACAGGAGATATTATAAGTAGAATTTTGTAAACAATATAAATTTATTAAGGGTGAGCTGTGCGTTTAATAGAAAAAATTGTTAGCGTGTATTGTATTACAGGAAAATTCTCTTCTCTTGTTAATTTAATATTTAGTGCTTGACAATAATGTATTTTAGTGTACCATTTGCCACCGAGGTAGACACCTCATTTGCAAATAAAGAGATTTTTTTAATGTGAAATTGTACTAGTTGTATGCGACAACTTGAAGACGATGTCCGAAGCACAATGTAAGTCGTGGATGTTGGTTATTTTGAAGAGATGTCACATAGCATAGCCCACTGTGTTGCTTGTTCAAAAGAAGTAAAATACGTCGGCAGAAATACTTCTGGGATGATTCAGCACGTACAAACACATAATGTCAATGAAGAGGAATCGTCACAGAAAACCTCGCGGCCCGGTCTGCATCACAAGAAGCTACCCTGTCGACTAGTGATGGCCAGTCTGAGATCTCGAGATTTCCCAAGACTAGTGCAGACACTATTTCTCGCGAGAAATTTTGAGAGATCTCGAGAGCGTTGTCCCCGCGTTGTGTGGCAGGCAGCGTGCTATAGGCCTACAGGTAAACAGAGCTGAATGTTGTTTTTGCCGAGTACGTGAATAGCAAACCACGCACCTTCTCCATTCCGCAAATGCATGTCAACAAGCAACTAGGGCGTTCATTTCTCTCATTTCTAGCGAGGTCTATTTTGACTCAGTATAGCATAATTATAAAGGATACGCATTCTGGCATTGTATGCAGCGGTAAGTACACGAACAGGTACACATACCTAGATACTAGAGGCGTGCATTATTCGAATTCGAGACGAGGCAAGATGCGTCCTGCTGCATATGCAATCACCATTACGCATGAGTGGAATGTATAATTTAAAATGCTTGAGTTTGCTCCAGTTCTTTCGACAGGTAGGTGTACATCGTTATCAGACCCCACATTCAGTATCATATTATGACCACTGCTTGTGTTTACCAATATTTTGGTGATGAAGGAAATAATTCCTTACAATGTTATAGGATATTCACGACATATGTAAAGTTAGCATAATTACCCAACAACAACAAGAGTACGCAAGCAATTCCATGGAAAGGAAATATTACAGGAAGTACTACTAATTTAACATTCTAAATTCAGCATAATCTTAATACACAAATTCAGTATTTCCATTATTTAACACTATGGTTTACAATACTATAGGTTGAACTTACTACTAGCTTAACACTACAAGTGACATTAAAGTTAAAACATAACTGTCCAACAACTACAACGAGAATACAACAAGCAATTCCATGGAGAGAATATATTAGAAGAAATACTACTAGTTTAACATTTAAAAATCCAGCAGAAAATCACAAATTCAGTGTCCGTCATTTACAGCTTTTACTTTTCACTTTACATTAGCACTAATCATCATCTTAAACGAATTTATACTGGAAAAGAATCTATCGAAGACTGCTGCAGGTAATTTATTCCAATCCCTTATGGTCCTGTTTATGAAGGAAAACTTGCCCACATCAGTATGCTGTTTATTATTACACTACTGTAAGTGACCGTTGCCACCGGGATATTCCCTATTTGCGATGTATTTGTTGTTAATAATAATTAGGTACTTTGGTATATGACAGTACAATGTGTAATTGTGTCTAGTTGTACACAACAACTTGAAGACGATGTCCGAAATGCAACGTAAGTCATGGTTGTTGGTTATTTTGAAGAGATGCCACTCGCTGTGTTGTTTATTCAAAAGAAGTAAAATACGTCCTCAGAAATACTTCTGGAATGATCTGACACTTAAACACACATAAATGAAGAGGAATAGTCACAGAACATCTCCGGCCTGGTCTGAATCACAAGAAGCTACCCTGCTGACAACGATTGTGAGGCATCCAGCTAGGTTTACATCCTAATAACAGTTATTAACAAATAATCCGGTTTATTCAGCCAAGAAGTCCACCTGAAATAACTCGTGAACAGTTTTAAGATACTGGCATTGTGTCTTCACTTTCATTAATGGTATTAGGAAGCTCATAGTTCAACATGCAGTGCTTTTCCTAGGCTTTTGACAAAATTTATTGTCGCACACATTTCCATATGAGAACTGCTGATGATAAATATCTAGCTTACACTCGTAGTTACTGGGACATCGCGTCGCACAGCTCGCAGCACATGAGAATCGGTCTCGAGAGCGTTGCCCATCACTTCTGATGAAAGAATTGGAGCAAAGTCGGGCATTTTAGATTACACGTTCCACTAGTGTGTAAAGGGGGAGTTGCATATGTAGCAAAGCACATATACCCTGTCTCAAGTTCGAATAATGCACGCCTCTAGTATCCAAGTAGGTGTACATCCTATCTACAGTTATTCACAAATTATGCAGGGTTATTCAGCTAAGATGTCCACCCCAAATATGTCGTGAACAGTTTAAGATACTGGCATTCGATTTTCACTTTCGTTAATGGTGTTAAGGGGTTCATAGTTGAACATGCAGTACTTTTCCAGGCATTTGACAAAATGTATTGGCTCACACGTTTTCATATGAGAACGTTATTTCACGCAATAACTGCCAATGATATACTATCAAGTTTACAGTCGTACTTACTGGTATGTCGCACAGCTTGCAGTACAGGAGGATCGATCTCGAGATTCTCGCTAGAGTCTCGAGATCTGCGACGTCAGTCTCGAGCGAGAGCATTGCCCATCACTACCTGAATGTACTCTGATAGATATTAATTCAAGTACTGAACTCTAAAATAGTACCTTTGGACTAAGGAAGGCAGGGCACAAGAGGGAATAAAGATAATTACATGAACGTGAAAGTGATTGATTGTCCACCTTCCAGAAATGGCCTTAATGATGTGCTCCAAAAGAGCCCCAGATACATGCGGATATAAAATTTGAAAGGCCTGTTCGTAATTAAGAATGTAGACAATGGCCTCAATGAGAAAGTGAAGGAAGAAAATGACTGCATCACTAGAATTAGCTGAAAATTTTGGTACACTGAGCATTGTATTCATTGGGTGAGATAAATTACTGAAAATATATAAAAAGGTAGGAGCAGCAATGCTTGAGAAGGATTAGAGTACTCCTGTGAAAGAATTAAAGCAATACTGCTTTGAACGTGATTAGAGTACGCTTGAAAGTAGTGGGGAGCACTGAATACTAATTTAGGACTTGTAGTGGTCTGTTAGTTAAGAGGAGCAGAAACTCTTATTTGTGAAAAGCTGTCACATACCTGAGAGACAACAGTGGTAGTAATTATCTGGGTAGGAGTTGTACCATCTAGTGTAGCAATGGGAGCAGATGATACCTGGTCCCATGGTAACAGAAAGAAACGACTGCATAGGTATAGGGTGATATTGTGAAATGATAGGGTTACAGATAACTGGCGGCACTGAAATACTCACTGGTGCAAACACATTTGTAGAAGACATTTGCCGTGATTCAACATAACTTTGAGGCCTCAAATCAGTAGAAAATAGAGTAGGAGTATAAGCTTGCCAAACAACTGACCAAATAGGAGTATACACTTATGAAATTGTTTGAGTAGTAGGAGCATAAGCTAGTGAGACAGTAGAATTAGGATCATAAACTTGTAAATAAAAGTATCAACTTGTGAAACAATTGGAGAGGTAGGAACATAAGCTTGTGAAACAACTGGAGGTACAACCAGCTGATAACTAGGATCCCTTACAAAAGATACAGAAGGAGAAGACACTTTTGCACAAGTAGTGACAGTATTAGACATATCAGGACCTTCAATTGAGGTTTCAACATTGTCATACAAAAAAGAAAATATTGCAGT
The DNA here is from genome assembly GCF_040414725.1 of Anabrus simplex. Lineage (NCBI taxonomy): Eukaryota > Metazoa > Arthropoda > Insecta > Orthoptera > Tettigoniidae > Anabrus > Anabrus simplex. Next base: position 147,658,597 of record NC_090267.1, on the reverse strand, counting down.
AGAATTTCAGATTTCTTACGTTCCACATCCGGCAAGTTAAGAGAACAAATCATAGAGACAATATATGTAATGTTGCAGTTGACTTTCAACGCGATTTAACCGGTTAGCTGAGTGTTCAGAAGATTGAAATACCGAAACAGTAGAATTGAAATCTGGCAAAATATCCTTAATCGCAGACAGACTTGCCCAGTTCATCCTCACTGACTGAAGGAATGACCACTGGCTCATAAGAGAGGAAGTCAACAGATGCATATTGCCAAGAACAGTCCTTGTGGAATTTATACCCCTGATTTTCAAATCGTAGCTCGAGCCCTCATGAAAGGAAAGAAGAAACAAAATTTAGTAGAGTATGCATGCGATCATACCTAAATTAAAGGTAACTAAATTACCCTCTTTTGAATTTTAAGTCCCCAAAAGCCACCCGCTGTTACCAATGTAACCTTGAATGGGTTAACAACAAATAAAACAAAAATTTAAAGCCTGGAAAAGTCATTCGAAATTAGATAAGTTAAAAACAATCATTAAAAAATTGTAAAACTGACTAAAACTAAAGTTAAAGGATGTGGAAAGAGGGTCCCTCCAAGGCGTGGAAGGAAGGACGGACTTTTATGGACCGAACTTCCAGAAAACATTATTCTAAGAAAACAATTTATTTTAATTTATTAGCTCAAAAAAATCTAAAGTAAAATGACATAAGATCATTTAAACTGATAATGAAGAGAGAAACTGGTCACTATTTTCACTTAAACACTTATCAAAAGAAGATCAAACCATGTGCTCATTACACATAACCTCAAATAATACTACAGAAGGAGCAGATGAATAGATTAATAAACTATTGCAACCATGTCCTCATTGTGCATAACCTAAAATGATATATCTATCTTTGCAATGGGCTGTTCCCGTTCTCTGTTTAGATTACAACGCGTGATTATTACAAAGAGAAGTTTTGCTGGAAAACAACAATAATAAAGAAAAATGTAACTTTTAACCCTCGGATAATCGCGTGGGCTACAGTTGTAGCCCAGTGATTTATTTTGTTGTAGTACAGAGTATATTCGTTGCTAGGAATATTGATACTCTCTATAGCTGCCTGTCAATGTTGCAAAATAACTGGTGAATGTGTTTCCAGCTTGACTAGGCACACCATTTAGGCACCGGACGGATTAGAAGTAGTCTGGGCTGCAATAGTAGGCCCCGCGAGCATTGCTGTTTCAGTGCTGACACTGAGCAAGCAACGGAAACGTCGCCGCGCAGGTGGCCAAGTAGATGACTTTCAAATCAGTTAGTGGTTAGATGAAAGTAATGATAGTATTGTTAGCGGTGATAGTGACAATAGTGAACAAGATACACTTACACAGGAAATACACCAAACTGAATCTGAAGAAGGTACAAGCAGTGAAGAAGGTATCCCGACCGAGTGTCCAGCGACAAATGACGATGCAGGTACCGGCAGCAATAATTTCAGATGATTCACTGCCAAGGACAGTTTAAAGTAGCTAAGGGATCATCCACGTACTAATGTGCATACAAGAGCCTATAATATGATCGTGCACTTTCCTGGCCATAAGGGAATTGCTCGTAGTGTGAAAACTGAACTTGAATATTTAGAACTTTTTATAGAAAGAAGTATAATACAAATGATTACCTCAGCGACAAATATTTATATAGGTGAACTGAGAGAAAAGTTTAAACGTGATCGTGATGCACAATTTACCGATACAGAAATACGTGCTTTGATAGTGTGCTAAAATTCCTTAAAATGTTCACAGAAACTCTAAGACAGTTTTCTAACCTGATATTGTTTTTATTCATCTACCATGCAAATATATTGTAATGTAGGTATTTAGGTATATATACATATATATAAATTTAAAGGCTGTAATTCTTTTATTTCTGTTTCCTTGGTAGATTTCCCTTAGTGTGAGGTGAGATGCAGTCAAATTTTTCTTTAAAGGTTTCTATTTTATCTTCTGAACAGAAGGAAAACCTACATATGGTCTTCAAATTTGACTTAGAATATTTACATATACTACTATTTAAGGTATTATTACCAAAGAAATGTAAAAACAGCGCGTACAAGTCATTCAGATTGAATTTCAGTTTGGGCTACAAGTGGAGCTCGCGCGAGTAACGCTGCATCTATTCCTAGCGCGAGTGTCCGTGGGTTAACCAGAACAGTGTAATTCATGAAGGGTAATCACTTCATGGATAAAGAATAATAAGAAAATACATGTTGTTGGTAAAAATAATAATTATTTTGTTAGTGATGCTGAATGACATGAGGCTAAACTTGATGGATGATTTAAAGGCTAAGGTTAAAAAACTGTTGTTATAAAGGCTTGCCTCAACACAGCATGAGGTTCACCCTAATTGAGAAATGAAATTTTTTTCCAATTTTTAGGTTGATAAAATCGATGGGTAAACTCTTGTGCCTAGTATGAAATTGAAAGTTAATTGACGTTCCATCAGAAAAGTTACAAGTTGCTTACCCCAAAGAGAAGCTAGAGCCCCTATGCGCACAGACACTACACTGGATTCCAAAATTAGAATTAATTCACACTGTGATGCACTTTCTGAAGGTAGCCTGCATGTGGTGGGGGAACAGGAAACAGCACACAGTATAGCAGGAAAAAAGAACCAATGAATGCAACATTCTCTATCAGTCACTTTAAGTATTACAAATTATGCTGGTCATCTCATCCTAGGTAAGGTCTGGAAGCTTGCAATCTTTAGCAACCAAAGAGAGTCGTTCATATTTGATTCTCTTTTGTTAAATAATCTCCTTGCATGTTACAGGATTTAGTACTCGCACAGTAGAAAACATGATGAATATTGTGTACAGGGACATAATATGAATTTATTATTATTATTATTTATTTATTTATTCTCCAAGGTGGCTTACCTAAGATTATGTTACGGCTATAGTTCATAACAATACAATATTAAACGTTATTAATGCATTACCTGGTTGAACAAAATACTGCAAAGAATATTACAATGAGTTTAAAACATTTTCTAAGAAATGTAAAAGCTGAAGTGCAGCACCTTTTCACAAATACAGTGGAACCTTGGATTGCGAGCATAATTCGTTCAGGCAACATGCTCGTAATCCAAATCACTCGTATATCAAAGCAAATTTTCCCATAAGAAACTATTGAAACTCGGATGATTCGTCCACAACACAAAAGCATTTATTTGCATAACATTTCTAAAACAAAATATAACGTAAAACAATTAACCTACACTTTACCTTACAATAGAATCATTGTGGGTGTGAGGGAGTTGAGAGATGACATGAGAAGAGTTACTGTGTAGCACGAATTTCACTAACGGAATCACTGCTGTCGGTTGGCTCATTGGAAGTGTTTTCTTTTCTTGCAACTTTAACGAGGAACCTGTCCAATGACTGTTGCTTTTGCCTCTTTTTGAGGATTTCACGAAAATGTGACATTGCATTGTCATTGAACAGTTTCATCCACTGTAATCATCTCCTTCTTCCGACCGAATTCCTTTTTAGCCTTCTTTTCGTTCACAGGGCCCATCGTTGAAGAACAGATGACAGAAACAAAACATGTACACTCGTACATGCGAGCGAGGCACACCATCTGAAGTCCAGCGCAGGAAATGGTTACACACACTTTCCCAGGGAAGAGAGTGGCAGGGGGAGGGGAAAACAAAGGCACAAGGGAGGTGGAAACGTACGTACACGTGACGCTAGTATTGCGAAACCTCACTCGCTTATCAAGTCACAATTTATTTAAAATATTTGCTCGTCTTGCAAAACACTCGTAGACCAAGGTACTCGCAATCCGAGGTTCCACTGTATATCAGTAACTGGCAGGGAAAAGTTTACATTGCAGTAACTCAGGTGTCCTAACAAATTGTTCCTTTTGATAGAGTCTAGTGGACAATAGAAAATTAAATGAGCTACTATTTGTTCTGATTGGCACTTATAAAGGTATCCCGCTGGTGATGGTGTTTTAAACTGTTAAAATTAACTTCTAAATATACCATGTGCAATAATAAACTGTGTAAGTATAAAAGTGGGTTCGAAGAATTTTCATCTTACCAAGGATCAGAGCTTTCTTGACCCTAGGCTTTAAAGAATGGCATTGTTCTTAGATTAGAGTATAAGAAAGAATATTAATTGCCTAAAAAGAGATTGTAGAATTGTACCTATTGCCACTAACAATTACTGTTACAATACTTCAATCTCTCTAATTTATGTTATATGTTTCTTTTTCACTTCTGATGTTCTTTTAATGTTGATTGTTTGCTTACTCTTTTTAAATTGCAGACTCTTGGACAAAATTCGTGGTGGGGAGCTCGTCTCCTAATATCATTGGTTGAATTCCAATCACGCAATATTTTGCGTCTTGTGGCCTTCACAGAAATTTTTCTTATGCCCTTCACTGTGTTCCTCATATTCCTGTAAGTACAATATTATCACAGTTTGTTGTACATATCATTGTTCTGGCAGATGTCCTTATGTCTAAATCTTAGTTTAGTGATATAGAGGTTTTAAATTTTTGACATTGTGTGACTTTACTTTTATGACTGTGCACTGATATTGTGAATTGTGTTTGACACCAGGCAAAGAATATACTTTTAGCAAGGATATTTCCTTATGACAATGTACCCTTGTCTTTTCCCATAAAATAATTCTTTATTAGATTGCCTGTCTGCTTGTACTTCTTTTCCTGCACCGAAAGATGTGCAATTATCAAACAGAGAGTAGATTGAAGATCCTAATTTCCTGAATATTTAATTTTCACGGCCGCATTTTACTACAAGTACATTTTCATATCAAAGTGATGTTAAGTACAGAGCTAAAATGTCCAGCCGGACACCATTGGGATCTGAAACCACAACGTTCAGATTTTGTATCAGATGCTTTATCCATTTGAGCTATAATGGCCCAACATTTGTTCTATTGGAAAGGATCTAGGCTACAGGTCTCACACTACTGCCATCATATGGCTTTTAGTACCAGAAGTGTCTGAGGACATGTTCAGCTCGCCTGATGCAGGTCTTTCTGTTTGACGCCCTAGGGCTACCTGCGCAACTGGATGTGGTATGAGGAGGAGGAGGAGGAGAAGGTAGGGAGAAGGTGAAACCCAATGTCAACACATAGCCTATTCCTATCAAATAACACCAAGGGGTCTGCTCAAAGATAAATGTCTGCATCTTATGGACGAAACTATAAACAGAGTCATATGGCCTCATTCCAGTGCAGAGATGTTTGTAATTGAATTCAGACTTTTGCCACACAATCTAGTGATTAGAAATTGTCTTACCCCACCGGCCAACATGGTGGTGAAATTCTTTTCCGCCACTGTATCTGACCATATCACAACTATAAAGTACTTTCAATCACCAATTCTGGGCCAATTCAATGAATATTTAGTTTTTACAACCACATTACAGTATACTCTAAATAAACTTTTAACATATTCGGTTGTGTTCAGTACATGTAGTACATATCGAAGAGGTAAAAGTAAACTTGTGTCCTCATCCCGAGGTGGTGCAGCTCTTTTTCAAGCCACACACCAACCTTCCTTCTATTTTTAAATTTCTGGCAGTATAGGGAATCAAACCCGGGCCCCTAGGATGGCAGCTAATAACACTAACCGTTACTCTACGGAGGCGGACATCGAAGAGATGATATGTACAGGACAAAAATGGCCAACCGGTCACCATTGGGATCAATTTTCTGTTGTATGCTCTATCCAGTTGAGCCATGGTGACCTAGTTCTTTTTTGTTCTGAAAGCAGTAGGAACCAAAACCACTGCCATTTTCCCTTTTCAGATTCAAGCTCTCCACTGACAGAGTTCTGTAGTTGGTTGACATGCTAATGTGACCATCGATTTCAAGATGGTGGTTCATCAGTCTATGTGTATAATGTGCAAATAATTTGTAAATAAAACAGTGTACACAACTGACAGCATCTCGTGCATGCGTCTTTGTGAAGACGATAATTGGCAACTGTGGCAGGATTGAAGAATAATTTTTTGTAGTGAATAAGAGTGTAAGTGGAAATCAGAATAAAATGAAAGTGATACTGGAGAATATGTCTGTAAAACAACTTCAAGGCGAATTCACAAAACAAAATCTTCTGACGAACAGCAGTAAGAGAGCATTGAAGACACGGCTACAAGAAGACCTCATAAAAAACGGTGATGATCCCGAAAGGTTTTTAATCGAGGTGGACGAACAACTGGACTTGTCATCGGAAGATGAGGTAAATATGACCTCAGTGTGTTCCAACATAACGAGCATGATACAGACACACAGAAGCAAGATCTCCGAAGGTATTTCCACCTTAACAGAACAGATTTCCGACAACATTTCGAAAGTAAATGACATTTCAGATTAAATTTCTGTAGCTAGTACACTTTTAACCGGACAAATATCTCAAGTGTACACGCAGGTTTACAAGGTAGAACTGTTCCTAGAATCAAACATTTCCACCGTAGATGATAAAATTTCGCAGATCAATTCCCAAATTAACGACGTCACCAACCAATTAACGGAGCGGATTTCGGACATAAGGTCAAAACTGGGGCAGGTTAAAAATATCGATAGTAGGGTAAGCCAGCTGGAAGGGGACATCTCAAACCTCAATGGGGAGGTGGAAATCTAGGTTTCAGACATCAAACAACAGGTTGAGGGGAGGATTTCTGCCATCGAGTGAGAATTTGGAAGCAGAATCTCTGCCGTTGAGGGAAATTTGGGAGCCGTATTTCTGCCATTGAAGGAACATTAGAAAACCGGATTTTGACGGTCAAGGGAGATATTCAGAACATGAGAGAGACCATCCTTCACATGGTAGAAGATAGATTACTTCAAACAGGACCTATAACCACACCTTCAACCCCCTCAAACCTAACCGGCAATACAGGACACCTAGACCCAAAGTTGATTATAGAGAGCCTTCCGGAATTCCACAGGAGACTGGAAGAGAACCCGACTAGCTTCGAGGGATTGGTCAGTCTAGGAGGAAGGATTAATCTACCGGAGGACATCTTCGTTCGACTCGTCACACCGCAGTTACTGGAGTAAGCTGATACTTGGTGGACTACCTTGAAGGGCTTGAATTTAAACTGGACTGACTTCAAGAGGGAATAGTTTTAATTCCGAAGGGGTGAAAAGCTCTGTGAAAAGGAAGCTATTGCCTGATGTACAACCGTCCGGCATGAGAGCTAGCGCGTTCGTCCTCCAGAAGTTCCAGCTCTTCAAGCGGCGGCATCCTGAAGGAAACAAGAATGAGATCTTACTAGACACCGTAGAGCTACTCGCCGATAAGATTAGACCCTTAATAAAAGTATCGCAACCCAGGTCCTTTGATGATCTGCGTAGAATCATCGTCCAGTATGAAGAACACAAGAGTAAAGCCACAGAAGAGACCAGGTCGGTTAGGAAATGCTACCAGTATGGAAGAACGGGGCACCTGAAGAACAAATGCCCAACTTTTGCGTCGGAAAAACTAGGTCCGGCCCATTCTGGATTGAGGGGAGATGGGACCGGGAACAGGAATGTGCCTCTAGACCCGACAGGCAAGCAGCCCTGGACAAGTAGGAAAGGGATTGGTCAGATTGTGAGCAGAACAGGCCAACCTCACCCAGCTATCATCTTGAGGATAGGCAACAATAATTTTTCAGCAATACTCGGCAGCGAAGCAAGCCACTCGTTCGTAAGTGGGACTGTTGCCAGATTGCTACCGCCTTTGAAGTCTTACCATTGCGGAAGGGTAGTGGGAGCAGCGGGTGGGGTAACCTATTCCATCCAAGGACAGACTAACCTAACCACTAAATGCATGGACCATCCTATTGTAAATGATGTTGCAGTGATTAAGAACCTAATACCTTACATCATATTGGGTGGAATACGAGATGATCCTAGACTATGCAGCTCATGAAGTCTTTTTTGGAAAAGACAGACGTCTGAGGGTCGCCTCTGGACTCGCAATGAATTGGAAGTCGATGTAGACCTGGGAGATACCCAGATGATGCATCTTCTTCTTCACTTGGAAGCAGAATCTCTGCCGTTGAGGGATATTTTGGGAGCCGTATTTCTGCCATTGAAGGAACGTTAGAAAACCGGATTTCGACCATCAAGGGAGATGTTCAGAACATGAGAGAAACCATCATCACGCGGTAGAAGATAGATTACTTCAGACAGGACATACCACCACCCCCTCAAACTTAACCGGCAATATAGGACACCTAGACCCGAAGGTGATTAAAGAGAGCCTTCCGGAATTCCACGGGTGACTAGAAGAGAACTCGACTAGCTTCATTGAGGGATCGGTCAGTGTACTAGGAAGGACTAAACTACCAGAGGACATCTTCGTTCTACTCGTCACACTGCAGTTAAGGGAGCAAGCCACTAGCTACTTGGTGGAATAACTTGAAGGGCTTGGACTTAAGCTGGATTGACTTCAAGAGAGCTTGAGCTTCAAGAGCTTGAGAAATTTCGTCTGAAATTTTGTCATTTACTTTCGAAATGTTGTCGGAAATCTGTTCTGTTAAAGCGGAATTAACTTGTGAAATCTGTTCTGTCAAGGTGGAATTACCTTCGGAGATCTTGCTATTGAGTGTCTGTATCATGCTCATTATGTTGGAACACATTGTGGTCATATTTACCTCATCTTCCAATGACGACTCCGGTTGTTCTTCCACCTCGATGAAAAACTTTTCAGGATCTTCACCGTTTTTTATGAGGTCTTCTTGTAGCTGTGTCTTCAATGTTCTTCTCTTACTGCTGGTCACCGGAAGATAACGTTTGCGAGTTAGTCTTGAAGTTGTTTTACAGACACATTTTTCAGTATCACGTTCATTTTATTCTGATTTCCACTTACACTCTTATTCACTGCCGAAAATTATTCTTCAGTCCTGTTGCGGTCGCAATTATGGCATTCACAAAGACTCACACACTGATGTATTCACAATGACGCACACAATACGCACACTTGCATACATGGTTTTTACTTACAATTATTTACACGTTACACATCAATAAACCATCATTTTTAACAACTGCCTTTCACTAAGAATCAGAAGATTGCACCAAGGGCATGTCAACTACCAACTCAACAAAAGCAATTATTAATATATATACAGCACATGTTTCATGACATAACGTCACAAATAATACGATCGTGATTTGTACCAAATAAAGTCCGGACATAACAACGTAAATAATAATAATAATAATAATAATAATAATAATAATAATAATAATAATAAATGGATGTAACCATTTCATAGCCACGTCTCACAAGTCATAATAATAATAATCATAAAAATAATAATTTGAGCTCGATATTGGCATTATTTACCAATGGGTTAGAGAATATTGTTTTCAAGTTACATCAATCTCTTACACTTGCGTCAATATCCCCCCCATAACTTGAAACAGTTTCAACAGTCTTATCACACTCGTCAACTTTGCCGTGATTCACAATTAAGTATTTATTTATTTTCCACCTAGTCGATACAATGATTGCTTAAGGCAATTTTTAATGGTCAAAAGTGGTTCATGTTTCGTATATTATCAACATCTTCAGCCACATAACACTGTTTAGATGAAAAATATATAAAATTGACAAAGTAATGCTTTAGAGAAAGTGTCCTTAAAATTAACATAAGATTGACAAGATTAAAACAAACAAATAACTCAAGAGAAAATATATAAATTATTTCTACAATAGAAAGCAGTCGTAGATTGTATCTTCTCTCTTCCTCGACGTCGCTGGATGTGCTCTCCTCCTCTTGACCGAATTGTGCCGTGTCGGGGGTCGGTGTTGTTTTATTACATGTTATGAGTCTCATTATGATAGCCGTATTGGAGTACAGAATGTAAAAGTTTCAAACAAATTTATTAAAAAACCACTATTCTAATACTTTACAGAACACATTTGGAAACTTCAAGTTTACCCCTCTTAGAATGGAACTCTTTTTCCAAATTTGTTAATGACAAAGTATCAGTTATAATAAATAAAAAACAAGAAACCCTGGCTAAGAAATTGGAACTTCTAAAGGACACACAATTAGCTAACTCCTCTAAAACAACCAAGTCACATTCGCCTTATTTAAACGATATTCTATGACAGTTAATTTGTCTAACACTAGTTTTCCGGACAGTGAAATGACTCTCCTAAATAAAGGGTTGAAATTCAAATGGCGTAATCCTAATAATATGGACGATTTAATCACCACAATTGCCGAAATTGAGTCCAATATTTCAAAACTTCCCATTGATAAACAAAATGACGTCAAATATGAAATAAAAAAGAAACTCCCTTCTTTAGCAAATGAACTAAGATCCAAGTCCGATTCGATTCTTGAGAAACAGATACGCAAGATAAAGAGTAAAATTAAGAATAATATAATCATTACGAAAGCAAAGGCTCCACAACCATGTTGCTTAATAAAGATGACTACATTAAAAAAACTGAAGACTTTTTTTCTGCTAATACATTTACCATAATAAATGCGACTTTTTACAGTTTAATTCACAGGGTTCTAAAAATCCCACTTTCTAATGCTAACAGAAAGAAAGAATTTGGTTACATTAAAGATTTAGCTGAACTCAATGCTACAAACCAGATACGATCAATAAAATTATAGGTAAAATCAAACTAAAAGCCGCTTCAGAATTAACTCCCGAAAAACCCTAAAAAACAAGTTTTGCTACTTTTACCTTTACTAACTCGGCTATATACCATATAACCAATTCACTAAAGAAATATGACATCAAAATTGCGTATAAAACTCGTAACACGAATCGTAATATATTTTTTAACTCCAATACCATAAATTCAATACACAATAAATTTTCGAATTCCGGAATTTATAGACTCAAATGCTCCCAATGTAACTTTACGTGCATAGGACATACCGGACGCAGTTTCAAAACTAGATATTTGGAACATTACAATGCTTCAAAACATAGAAAATATTCCGCTATGAGCAATCATATGAAGGATACCGGCCATAACTTAACCACAATTGAACAAGACCTTCATATTATAAAACATGTCAACAAGAGTAAACTGATGACCAAGTTCGGAAACGCTTACATTTTTCTAGACCAGCATTACAACATAAATAGTAATCTAAACGATGTTCTTGACACAACTAGCCTATTAATTGAACAAATCCCTAAATTACTCACAGCCTTCAACATAAATACAAATAATTTCATGAAAATATTTCATTATAAACACGTCGGCAATTTCCCTAACGCAATAGTAGCCACTCCCAAGTCGCCGATTCATGCCACACCCCCTCCGCCTACTCCTAATGTCCTCAATGCTCCGCCTACCTCCCCTCTCCTGACTCATTCTCCGTCTTTGCACACACACCCCTACAATACACGTAGCAGTAGAACAACAACTGCCAGATTGTCTCAAACAACCAACAAGGCTAGTCACTTCTCTGTCAACACTAGGGGTAAGCGTTGTTAAACTTCCACTCATTAATAGAATGTTCTCTATGTTTCAAACATTTATTTTCTTACACATTTCAGTTTTCAACACGTGCTATATTGCGAATTCTCCCACATCTAAGGCTTTGTTGAACACCCTATTTGTTGAAGCTACGCTAGACAGCTCACGACTACAATCTATTACAAAGATTATTCTAGAAGGAGACACAACACTTCTATACTGATGCTTCAAGTGACTTTTGACCTTATCACGCAACCACTTGGAGTTAACAACTCTACTGTAATTCTACGTACCTGATTCTCAATCAACAATGTTCGAAGATTTATTTTTCGATATTGCAATTAATCCACGCTTCATTAACCCATTCGCCTCGCATTTAAATACTGCTCTACGGCCGTCGTCATCACACTGTTATTTAGAAAATCATACAAAACCAACCAGTAAATATTCCTTTCTGAAAATTTGCATGCATGATATCGAAGTAATAAACTTACCAATCCCGATATTTTAGTACGTCTGTTGGGTGTGGTACACCTCAAAACATTCTTCTAAGTGAAGAGCTACGCCACACTTTTTGCACTGCCAGCAACTTTCGCTTCTTTTACCCTGGCTGTAGCACACAACACACCTTCTTGTGACTTTCGATTTCTTCTCTGTAGGGGGGATACGCATGGGAAAGTGGGCCCATGATTGAGCTTGTAATCTGGTTGGGGTGGTGCTCGCTGAAGGTCGACCTCGAACAGAGTACTCCGGTAACTGAACAGTCTCTAGTAGCTGCTGTGCAATGCTAGTTCGGAAGTCTGTGTAGCTCGTCTTTCTGCTAGCAGCGATCTTGTGATACACAGTGAAGGAATTGAAAATGCACATATCTAGGAGGTAAAAGAATATTTTCCCATACCCTTTCACTGTGGGTCGCATGACGGGAAACAGAGTTGTAACCTGATCCTGAAGGTCAACACCACCCATCCCCTTCTGGTATTCAAGGCCACACTTGGGCTTTAACACTTCTTCCCTCGGGGTTTGTCCTCTCTTTTGTCTGAGTTTGCCTGTCCCTGTCATGTCGGCTGATTTGTGTTTAGTGGTGAGAAAGCAAACATCCTTGTTATCTTTCCACTTCACACACAACATACTGTTGGCAGCCCACGTCTCATACTCTCCACGTTTTAGTTTCGTCTTACTGATGTCACGAGGTATGTCTTTTCGGTTCTGTCTGACAGTTCCAATTCTATTCATCTCCTTGTCGTGTAGCCTTTTGAATAAATCTGGGGAAGAATACCAGTTATCTAAAAACAATGTATGTCCTCGGCCTAACAAGGGTTCACACACGTTGAGAACAACGTTTGTACTTGCTGGCAGACTTGGATCCATTACATCAACACCTACATAAATTTTGAAAGACAGACAGTAGCCAGAACTTGATTCACAAATTTTGTAAATTTTTATTCCAAACCTAGAACGTTTAGACCTATTACACTGGACATACGAAAGGCAGCCTCTGAATTTCATTAGACTTTCAGATAGAGCAATGTCTTGTGAAGGTAAATATAATTCTGAAAATTTGGAGCAGAAATGTTGTATTATAGGCCTAATCTTTCTTAGTTTGTCACTACTATCGACTTGTTCATCGTCAACAAAATGTAAAAATTGTTTAATTATAATAAATCTTCCCATGCTCATGGTTTCACGAAAATAGGAATGTTTATACACCTGTTTTTACTCCAGTATAATTGTATTTTTGACTTTCGCACTTGTGACATTAGTCTAACTAACACAGAATATGCCCTAATTTTGTCGGGTTCTCAAACCATTTGTCATCGTCTTTCAACTTTTTTCTGGCAGGATTGCTCAACTGTTTTGCTGCATATGAATTTGTCTCGACAGATATTTTGTCAAACAAAGGGTCCATGTATTCACAAAAAACTAAGAGTTCAGATAGTGGCTGCGTATCAAACTTTTTCAATAAGTTTTCACTAACCCCACTGTATTCACTAAACTTATGTACAACAGGTTTATTGTCACTTTTTGTCCAGTTCCAGTCAGTCAAGTTAGTCTGTGCCAAGGTACGTGCTTGTTTCGAAAGACTCGACACACCGTCATTATTTGCATCACTTTCTGTGTCATCAGAACTATTCTAAGCATCGCTAGTACTCGAACTAAGGACTTCAGAATCTATTTCGTCGTTACAAACATCACTGCCTTCAATATCACTCTCTAAAACACTATCTATTAGCTTCCGTATTCCTTCTTCATCAATACCAGCACATCTGCTTGACGCCATGATGGCAACTGACAAGAGCGAATTTATATGGAAAAAGATTCTCTTATCTCATGTTCCGGAAGTGTGTGAGAACTTGGTGAAAGGGAAAAACCGAAGCCACATGTGTAAACTTCAGCTCAGAATGCATACAAGTGGTGTCTGTGGGTTAGTGACTGAACTACATGGATTGATGTACCGCTGTGCATCGCCGCGAGCAGAGCTCGTCATTTGATTCATATGCCACGAATAACTATGACGAGCTAGGGTCGTCAAATGATGCGATTGGGTTAATATCAAATAATTTGTACAATCCAAATGTATGTCAGATCATTATGACTTATGTCTCCTTCTACAAATAACCAACTTGTACTTTTTTAGACCAACACTAGTATTCATTCAGTGTACATATAATACTATGACAAGTTCATTATTGAATTTTAGTTGCAATTAAGCATCGCTTTCTCCACAGACGAGATTTTTATGACTGTTTTATCTTGTATTAAAGCATGAGGAACCCAGTTCGGCCCTGTCTTAGCTTTAGATTAAGTATGGCTGAAGATGCTTACAAAGCCTAAGCGAAACATGTCCCATTATAACATATATGTAATATTTGTATCTGAAACTTAAAGATTGTAAAGTATTGCAATGGTGGTTTTTTTAATAAATTTGTTTGAAACTTTTACATATGGTCGGTGTTGTCTCGCTGCCAGCCTCTTCCTCGATGATAGTCGATGTATTTTCCTCATGACCAGATTGTGCTGTGACATTAGTAGCCTCTCCTCCAGTTTGACCCGTGGTAGTACCAGGCTTACTCTGTATGCGTAGCGGTTAGGTGACTCGCCGCAACTCCGATGTGGACCTTTACAGGAGGGTTGGTCTTTAGTAAGTAGACCCCATGGCCCAGCTGCTTATCCACCTCGACGAGACCAACCCACTTAGGTGCGAGACCTGCGTGAAAACTTCCACTCTTATTACCGACTATGTGGTTACGTCGCAGTACATGTTTGCCTGGTAGGAAGATCTGGGTCTCTTCAACATCTTGAGCCTTGGCATGGGTAAGGGATCTCTTCTCGGCCAAAGCTTGCTTTTCCTTGATGTCCTGCTGCTGCTTATGCTGCCACTCTGCTAGGGGACAGCTGCATCATCTTGACCAGAAATGGGTGGTGGACGAATCTCCCAATCCCGGGTGCTGTATAGCTGTCGACCAAGAAACAGCTCCGCTGGGGAATAGCCAGTGACACGTCCCAGGGCAAAGAGTAACTGTGGTATCTGACGGTCCCACAGTCGATGTTCTTTGTCTATTAGGTGGACTTGTAGCATCCTTTTTAGCTCCTGGTACCGTCGTTCTTTTGGGTTGTAGATAGGGGTGGTCCAGTGCTCCACACCCCATTCTGTCATAATTTGCTGCCACTTCCTTGACGTGAACTGACTCCCATTGCCTGACAGAATGCACCATGGATAACCGTAGCGGCCGAATACGTCATCTTGTAGAAGGTTGGTGATGCGGCCCGTCATGGCTTCTGGTATATGAAAGGCCTCAATCCGTCTTGTGAAGAGGTCAGTGATTAACAGGAATCCTGTTTTATCCCGTGGTGTTCTAGGGTAAGTAGCCATCAAATCCAGGGCTATCACCCCCCAAGGGCGTTGCGGCCGTCTTCCTTGCTGACTGGAATCTCCCTTCCTATTGCTCGCCTTGGTGCAGACGTAGATACAGCAACCCTTTACATAGTCCAGGATATCTTTCCCCACATCTACAGGCACATATTCCGTTGAGCGTCAGGATGGGCTAGACCACGAGCGTTGCATATCGCAGCTTTAATGCCTTGGAATGCTGCCTATTCCTTGCTGGTCCATCGGAACGGGCAGTTGTTATGGGGTAGATCAGTGAGTGGTATTGCCTTCTCTACCAAGTGTGGCACGAAGCTGCTATACCATCCACACAAGCCAAAGAACTGATCTAGTTGTAGCTTGGTGCGTGGCTTCTTCGATAGCTCGATTCATCTCCGATTGCCTTTGTGTAGTCCGCACGGCCTTACTTCTAAATTGAAGTTCCGCAAAACAAATGAGCATCGCCTTTCCTCTGTTGCCAGCATGCAACGCCCACGAGAACAGCTGATTCAAAACGACCGTGGTATACAGCCCTTGTAAAATGTAATGCCATACTCGGAAAAACTAATGAATATGGATTGAAAACAAATTCACAAAAACTACACTTATTAACAACATCTGAAACTAATAAGAGAATATATTGTCAAGAATAAAAGGGAATGAGGAAATAAAACATCACTCACCGCTAATGACTGGCACAGGAAGAAGGTTATGGCCTACAAAGGGAACACTCCACTGATCTCATAGTCACTAGAACCCTCCAACAATATAAAAAGCACACTAATCACTGAATGAAAATGCAAAAAGATCATGTGCCGAATACCATACCAGGTTAACCACGTGGCGAATGTAAATATTAGAGTTGGCAACTGGGTTTCGAGATCGTGCTCTGCCGATATAAATCAGTATGAATGGCAGATTGGGATTGGTTGGATGTCTATGCTTCAGCACATAACCATCAGACAGAGCTAAATTCTGCCAAAACATCAATTTAGAAGTAAAGCCGTGCGGAGTATAAGCCTTCAGATGTTAGAACATGGCCAAGATAGTCTACGCGAGATTGGGCGAAGTGGCACTTCTCCAGTTGACCAGTCAGTCCATGAATCTTCAGTCGTTCCAGCACTTTCCTCAGTTGTACAAGGTGTTCTTGAAAATCCTTGCTGTGAATTAAAATGTAGTCGAGAAACACTTGGCAGAAACCTCGAACATATCCTGACAATACCTTATCCATTAGTTGCATGAAACTAAACTGGTTATCCAAACGGCATTACTGTAAACTGGTACAATCCTCTCAGTGTCATGAAGGCGGTCAATGGTCTAGAACTTTGCTCGACCTCCACTTGCCAGTATCCATAGTTTAGAAACAGCATGCTGAAAATCGTAGACCCACTTGTTTTAGCGAGTCTTTCAGGTCTGGCATGGGGTAGGCATCACTAACGGTCTTCTCTTTCAACATGCGGAAGTCCACACACAGTCGATACTCCCCATTCTTCTTTTTCGGTAGGGATAGGTGAAGCCCAACAGGATGTAGAGGGCTCGAGACCTTGCCCTTCTATCTCTTGAATTTTCTGAATGACGAAGTTGCGCTTATTCGGGTTGATTGGATATGGACGTTGCTTGATGGGTGAGGAAGTGCTGCATTCATTGGTGTGCGTTGCATTGGTAGTCTGTCCTATTGTATTGGTGATGACTTCCAGAAAGTCCTTCAAGGTGCATTTCAGCTCCTCTTCTTCACTTGGTTGAAGATGCGTTAACTGGTTATCACCCAAGTCTACATCAAATTCTGCATCCTTCCAAATGCGGAGATTTCCATCGTTCCAGGCAACCCTCAGACGTCTGTCTTTTCCCAAAAAGACTTCATGAGCTGCATAGTCTAGGATCACCTTGTATTCCACCAGAATAGATCAGATGTAAGGCTTTTCAGGTGTTTTACTCTATTAACCAGCGTTTCGTCTTAGGTCTGACACTAGACTCATCTGAGTGGGATGTGTCAGACCCTACCTACTGACGCTGGTGGAAAAAATATCTAATTCCCTCCTTGGGAACTTAGAATTTCCATTCGGAATTGCTAGGCGGGCAATAATTCCATTGTGGAGTTTTATCTCCCGTATGGAGTTATCAGACTGTGCCACTTATATAGGGCTTCTGATAAGTTCACCTGCATACACCCCAGCGTCAGTGGGTTGGGTCTGACACAGCCCGCTCTGATGAGTCTAGTGTCAGACCTAAGACGAAACGTTGGTTAATAGAGTAAAACGCCTGAAAAGCCTTACATCTGATCTGTTTTTTGACATGCTCTATTGGTGGAAAAATATCTAATTCCCTCCTTGGGAACTTAGAATTTCCATTCCACCAGAATGTCACGGCCTAATATGATGTCAGGTATTAGGTTCTGAATTACTGCAACGTCAATTACAATAGAATGGTGCATGCATTTAGCGGTTAGGTTAGTCTGTCCTTGGATGGAATAGGTTACCCCGTCCGCTGCTTCCACTACCCTTCCGATATGGTGAGATTTCATATGCAGTAGTAATATGGCAACAGTCCCATTGACAAATGAATGGCTTGCTTGACTGTCAAGTATGGCTGAAAAATTCTCGTTGCCTATCCTCGAGATGATAGCTGGGCGAGGTTGGCCTGTTCTGTTCACAATCTGACCAATCCCTTTCCTACTTGTCCAGGGCTGCTTGTCTGTTGGGTCTAGAAGTGAATTTTTGTTCCCTGTCCCATCCCCCCTCAATCCAGAATGAGCCGGTCCTAGTTTATCGACCCAAAAGTTGGTCATGTGTTCTTCAGGTTCCAGTTCCGAGCTGTTCTCTTCCATGGCTTTAATCTAGTGTTCTTCCAATTGGGTGATGATTCTACACAGGTCATCAAAGGATCTCTGTTGTGATACCTTCATTAGGGGTGTAATCTTATCGGCGAGTAGCTCTACGGTGTCTAGTAAGATCCCATTCTTGTTTCCTTCAGGATGCAGCCGCTTGAAGAGCTGGTACTTCTGGAGGACGAACGCGCTAGCTCTCATGTTGGTGGGTTGTGCCTCAGGCAGTAGCTTCCTTTTCACAGAGCTCTTCACCCCTTCGGAATTAAACCTAGCAAGGAATTCCCTCTTGAAGTCAGTCCAGTTAAAATTTAAGCCATTCATGTTATTCCACCAAGCAGTGGCTTGCCCCTTTAACCACGGTGTGACGAGTTGAATGAAGATGTCCTCCGGTAGATTAGTCCGTCCTAGTAGACTGACCGATCCCTCAATGAAGCTAGTCGAGGTCTCTTCCAGTCGCTCGTGGAATTACGAAAGGCTCTCTATAAACACCTTTGGGTCTAGGTGTCCTGTATTGCCGGTTAGGTTTGAGGGGATTAGAGTTGTTTCGATAGGTCCTGTTCGAGTCAGTTATCTTCTACTGCGTGAAGGATGCTTTCTCTTATATCCTGCACATCTTCCTTGATGGTCGAAAATCGGGTTTCTAACCTTCCTTCAACAGCAGGAATACGGTTCCCAAAATTTCCCTCAACGGCAGAGATACGGCTTTCCCCTCAACCTGTTGTTTTATGCCGGAAACCTGAATTTCACATCCTCCTTGAGGTTCGAGATGTCCCCTTCCAGCTGGCTTACCCTACTATCGATCTTTTTAACCTCTCCCAGTTTTGATCTGATGTTCAATATCTGCTGCATTAATCGATTGGTGACGTCAGTAATTGGGATGAAATTTTGTCATCTACGGTTGAAATTTTCGATTCTAGGCATTGTTCTACCTTGTAAACCTGCGTGTGCACTGGAATATTTGTCCGGTTAAAACTGTATTAGTTTGAGAAATTTTGTCTGAAATTTTGTCATTTACTTTCGAAATTTGATCTGTAATCAGTTCCGTTAAGCCGCAATTGACTTCTGAAATTTTGTCTGAAAGTTTGTCATTTACTTTCGAAATTTGGTCTGTTAAGGTGGAATCGAGTGTCTGTATCATGAACTTTGAACACAGTTTGGTAATATTTACCTCATCTTCCGATGTTTTGTCACCTTTATCGTTGACCTCGAAAAAAACTTCGGGATCTTCTTCTTTATCGAAGTGATCTTCTCGTAACTGCATCTGCAACGATTTCTTCTTGCCATTGGTTGGAAGATTTCTCTTGGCGAGTTCGTCTTTGAGTTGTTGTAGGACATATTTTCTAGTATCACTTGCATTTTGTTCTAATTAGCACTTACACTCGCATTCACTTGAAAATTATTCTTACATCCTGTCACGGTCGCCACTGATGTAAGTTATTCATAAAATGCTGTCACTTGCGTACACGGTTTTTATTTACAATTATTTACACATCAATAAACCACCATTTTTAACAACTGCCTATCACGAAGAATCAGAAGACTGCATGAGAGGTATGTCAACTACCAACTCAACTAAACCAATTCACACACTTCAAACACTCGCTAGCACGACTTCTACACAAGTCTCGTCAAAACAACTCCTGTTAAACAATAACTCCACCCCACCATCAAGACTGCCTCCTTATATATGTTGCCTGGCTAGGCTTCTAGAAGGATTATGTCACAACATGTCTTCTCATGAATTCTCAAGTGTCCAATAGTATAGTTTCAATGTAAGAAAGGTTCTACATAGTTCTCGTCATACATGGCGTTTTTTTCTGGATATTACGGTGTCTTGCACAATGTTATAGTAGATTATACATCATATACACAGGTAATAGTAAATTATATACTATTAATTATGGATTCTTACATTAACAAAACTCATATTAATATATATATATATATATACAGCACATTTTTCATGACATAACCTCACAATTAATACGATCGTGATTTGTACCAAATAAAATCCGGACATAACTACGTTAAGAAGAAGAAGAAGAAGAAGAAGAAGAAGAATACTAAATGGATGTAACCACTTCGTAGCCACACCTCACAAGTAATAATCATAATAATAATCATTAGAGCTCGATATTGGCATTATTTACCCTTGGCTTAGAGAATATTGTTTTCAAGTTACATCAGTCTATTTCACTTGCATCAACACGAGATGCTGTCAGTTATGTACACTGTTTTATTTACGAACTGTATGAAAATTTTACACTCATGAATGAACAGGTAGGGACTCTCCTCGGAGGCAGCCCTACCCAGGGAGTGGCGCCCCTGCCAATGTGAGTCCCAGAGCTCTGGTAAGGGTCCCAGCTCAGGGTTACGAGTGAAGACCTCAACGACATCTATGGCGGAGAAGATGGACTTTGGTACAGTATAGATGGCGGAAGTGGCAGCCCAGTACTCTGGATTAATAGAGTATGACACCGAGTAACCACTGGTATAAGTGGTTCACCTCTTCCAAGTGCCAATGGCCTCTTCAAGGGTGGATGAGCAGAAAAGGCAGGGCACCTTGATGTCCTTGGAGTAAGAAATTACTTCTTAAGGCGGATGAACCTAATTGGAGGTCAACGGAATATGATGAGGAAGGCAATGGGAAACCACCACATTAAAGATCCTTGTGATATCCCAAGAATAAAAAGCATGATAATATCTTTGAACATAAAATATTTCGGAATAGCCCCCTATTTGAATCTCCGGAGGGGGATACAGGAGAAGGCAAAGAGCAAGTCCTACAAAGTAGGTACATGAAACATGAAATCCTTGAAAAAGTGTGGTAAGCTAGAGAATGTGAAGAACGAAATGAAGCGACTAGGAATGGGTGTTTTGGGAATGAGTGAGGTAAGACGGCCAGGTGACGGAGATCTATGGAGCGGAGATTTCATAGTTTTGTACTCTGGCTGTTCAGACAGAAAAGGTGGTGTGGATTTATACTGACAAAGCAGTTAGGACAGAGAGTGTCAGGTATTTGGGGATATAATGTAAGAATACTGCTCATAAAATTAAAGACAGAACCTAGAGATACAGCTCTAATCCAGGTGTACATGCCCACTTGTACATACACAGGTGACGAAGTAGAGGAAGTGTACGAAGAACTCGAAGAAGTGTTACTAAAGGTCCAAGATGAAGAAAATCTCATCATCCTCGGAGGTATGAACGCAGTTGTTGGAGAAAGCAGAGAAGACGATACGGTGGGCGATTATGGTCTTGGTTCCAGAAACAAAAGGGGAGGAAAGCTCATCGAATTTTGTCAAAGTCACTCCCTTGTAATTACAAATACTCTCTTCGAACAACCAAAAAGGAGAAGATATACATGGACAATGCCTGGAAATGGTAGTATAGAGCATTCCAACCTTAAATTGCAGTACAGCAGTAATGGGATAATTCCGTCTCTTTCCTTCTCCCATGTTTTGCGGATAGCGCTGTCCTACTCTAAAGCAGCGGGTTTGCCAAATTACCGTAAATCAGAATGTTATCGGTTAAAATGGGTGAATATCATGTTATGTACAGAATTTCCAGGCGCATTTGATGCCGTTAACAAAAAAAAAAAAAAAAAAAAAAGTAAAAAAATAATTTAGTGTGAAAATGGTAATATAATGTTAAGTTTCGCCAAATGCAAAATCTTCATTGCATAGAACTTGTCATGTCATAACTCCTATTTTATATTCATTATTTTCCTAATTTTTTCACTGTTGGTAAAGAAACATTTCAGCTCAATGCAGATAACTTTATTTTTAAATTTAAATGATAACAAAATGCAGTATATGCCTTTATTTTCAGTCATGTTCAGGGAATTTTATGTGCAAGCACGAAAAAGTCAGTCGCTGGCCAGCGTCTTTCCTATTGAATTTGCATGGGGGGTCAAAGCGAGGCAAATGGTCTTCATATATGAAAGTTATTTTTAAAACAACCCCAAAGTTCTTATCTTGCTTAGTTCTTAATTTGTGACATGAAGAATATCTCCTTGAATTTTGGTTTCGCGCGTGACTCGGCTGGCTGTCTTCTCTGTCTGGCTGGCTGAAGTACCGGTAGTGATCTCCCAAACGTGCGCTTTTAACGTTTCCAGACAGTCGCATGCAGTGCAGTGCTCATTTTGTCAGTAGTATGTATAATAGTGATTAAATACATATCAGTCACATATGTACAATTCTTGAGAAGTGCATTTCAATTGTGTGGTTCGTGAGTTCGTGCTCGTGCGTAGGGATCTAATTTTGAAGAAAAAGTGCAGAAGGATCATGGCATGGTTAAAGCAAAGCAAACTTTCTTTGGATATGGAAGTTATTTTAAAATCATACCTCAAGTCCTTATCTCGTTATCTCTTAATTTATGACAGGGAGAACATCTCGTTTGTTTACGTTTCACAAGTGACTCGGCTGGCTGAGCTTTTAAATATACTGACAGCCGTGTGCAGTGGTGTTCATTTAATCAGTATTATAAGATTGATTAAATAAAGATCAGTGATATATATATATATATATATAAAATATTTAATGGCGTGTGGCCTCCGAAGAGGCCGAGTGCAGGTCTTTCGAGTTAACGCCACATAGGCGACCTGCGCGTCTATAAGAATGTGGCCCTACCTGTGATGAATTCAAATGCTGAAGGCAGCACACACACCTAGCCCCCGGGCCATTGGATTTAACCAGTAAAGGTTAAAATCCCCGACCCAGCCGGGAATCGAACCCGGGGCCCTCTGGACCAAAGTTCAGCACTCTAACCATTTAGCCATGGAGCTGGACAAGATCAGTGCAGAGGTGCGAACTGTTACGGATTATCCGTAATTATTACGGATTTCCCCTCACGATTACAGGATTACGGCCAAAGGGTAAATTATTACGGAAAAGCGACATTATAACGACATTATAATTTCTACAGAAAAATAAGGAAAGAAGGAAAAATGAATCTTTTCGAGCATTAGTACTCGACTCTCTTCGTTTCAATGCTTGTGAGTTGGCAATGATATTTATTCGATCGTCACTTCCTTTTCATACCCGTGAGCGTCGTGAAATTCATTGTGAGGAACTCTACTCTGCTATCTTTCACTATAAAATGTAATTTTCTATTATTGCAGTATTAAGTATACCTTCCAGTAACTCTCCCACAGAAAGATTTCTCAGTGTTAATAGGAAAAAACAGGACTTCAGGCCTACAATAATCACATCTACACTGGAATCGCTTATTGTTCATAAGCGGAAAATGTCCTCACAGGAGGAAGGATGCTACAAGAAAAATCCCCCACAAAAGCACCTGCTGCGTGTGAAACAAGCTACAAAGAATATTTTATGACAGAACAGGTAATGTGCAAACGTATTGTGTAATAGGATATATTTTAGAACAGATTGTTGTCGGGAAAGACAAAGAGGGTGTCCAGAAGGGATGAGTGTGCTTTGGATTTGACTCCAACATTTTTCCGAGGGTAGGGAAGGGGAATTACGGAAAAGCCATTCCAAAGGTTGGCAGCTCTGTCAGTGATAAATGTATAGTTCTTGAGGATAAGTGGATTGTGTTTGTGTAGTCTGTGTAGTTGTCAGTTCGTGCTCTTGCGGGGGGTTCTTAGTTCGAAGGAAATGTGCAGAAGGATGTACAATGGATTGTCAGATTAAAAAGAAACATTCCGTATATAAACTCAGGGGAAAAGAACGCAATATTATAATGAGTGTCCTGGATTATTTTTTAGAGACTATGAATTTGAGCAGCGCAGTCAGTGAAACAGCTAAAGCTACAGGTTGTTCCGAAAGAACAATCTATGCTATAAGGAAGGAACACGCACATGGTCCTTTAAGAACTCCCGCATAAAAAAAAAAGAGCAAAGAAGAGAAGGACGGCAGAAAAACGCAAGGAAAATTAAATATGATGAAATTGTGCGAAGTGGAGTGCGTCGAGTGGTTCACTCTCTTTTATTTGCTAACATACCACTGGCATTGAACGTGATTTTGAGTCGGGTAAATGGAGAAGATTATTTGCCACGATTTTCCAAAACGACGTATCGCTTCTTACATGATAAGGTGTAGGCTTCCGTTATTTAAGACAAGGTAATAAAGCAGCTTTCACTGCAAACAATGAAATTATTAATTTGAGGCAGAGATATCTCAGGGAGATAAAACGTTTTCAGGGCAAAAAAATAAGCTATCATTTACACAGATGAATCGTGGGTAAATATTGGGCAGACAGTGACAAAAGAATGGAAGGATACGACAGTGAAAAGTGCGCGACAGGCCGCCATTGAAGGGGCGAGTTCGGGACTTAGGCCACCGAAAAGCCGAGGACTGTGATTTGCCTTAGTCCATGCGAGTGATGAACATGGTTTTGTTCCAAATGCTGAACTAACATTTTTATGCCATAAAACATAAAACAGCTGGGCAAATTACGTGAAGGAAGTAAAGAAAAATGAAAGAGATTTGTGGAAAGCAGACGAATTACAGGACGATGTCGACGATGAAAAGTTTTTGATATGACTTTCATCATCCGGATCATCCTCAAGTTCATCTCCCGAACACGGTTGATCCAAAGCGGGAACATCAGGCCTTGCATTAATGATAGAAGGTGTACGTCCAATGTCTGAGAGCAACGTAGGTGATTAAGGTATGTTGTATTTATTTTACCATCCCACAAATATTAATTTATGAATGAATGAATGAATGAATGAATGAATGAATGAATGAATGAATGAACTTAAAATTACAAAATTACAAACGAAAAATGTGGAACTGTGAGGCCCTGTTTGAGTCACATTCGAGCGTGATCTTCACGAGTGGATTTCGCAACAGCGCGCCCCATCTACGCTGTACTGCAATTTAAGGTTGGAACACTCTATAGATATCAAATAGACTATGTAATAGTTAGAGAAAGGTATCATAATCAAGTAAAATCAAGTAAAAGCTATCCTGGGGCTGATATTGACTCTGATCATAACCCCGTGGTAATGACAGGCCAACTGAAACTTAAGAAAAGAAGAATAGAAAGATGCCCCCCAAAATGAAATTTGAGTAAATTAAAGAGACAGCAAGACTATCAAAATGTTCAAAGAAGAAACTAATAACAAAATTAATACTGAAGTACTGGTTGGAAATAGTGCTGAAGAAAAATGGAAAGAAATCAAGAAAGAAATAATTGATGCATCAGAAGATTGTTTTGGAAAAGAAGAGAGGAAAATCTATAAGCCATGGGTTACAGCCCACATTTTGGAACAAATGAACGCGCGGCAGATGGCCAAAAGGAAAGGAAGTCATGAAGAATACAAGAAAATGAGAAATAAAATCCACCAAGAAACTTAAAAAGCAAAGGAAGAGTGGATCGAAGCACAATGTCAACAGATAGATTAAAACATAACCTAAGGTAATACTGAAAAAGCTTTTTCAGAAGTCCGGAGGCAGTTCTAAAGAAAGATAAAGCCCTTGAGTATAATAAAAGGAAGCAACGGAGATGTGATAATAGAGCAGGATAAGATATCTATAATATGGAAAGAATATGTAGAAGGCCTGTAAGGACAAATAGATGACAATGTAATAGAAAATGAAAGTAAGATAGAACAAGATGATCTGGGACCATGTAAACTTCGAGAGGAATTTGATAAAGCTTTAAATAAGCTAAAACAAAGGAAAACTAGTGGAGTAGACTCAATTCCAGGTAAAATACTATAAGCTCTAGGGGATAAGGCAAAAAAATGTTTATATCAACTAGTAAATAATATTTATAGTAGCGGAGAAATACTGGAAGATTTTGAGAAAACTATATTCATACCTATCCCAAAAAGTAATCGTGCAAAGATATGTCAAGATTATAGAACATTAAGCCTAACACATGCCTCCAAAATTATTACAAGAATTGTGTACCATCGCATGGAGAAAAGAATAGAAGAAAATCTCTCTGAGGATCAATTCGGGTTTAGAAGAAACAGAGGAACAAGAGAATCAATTCTGAGCCTTAGAACAATTGTTGAATAAGCCCTAAGAATCAATAAGAACATCCTAATTGCTTTCATTGATACAGAGAAAGCGTTTGATAATGTTAACTGGAATATTATATTTAAAGCCCTTAGAAGTCTGAAAGTGGACTACAGAGATCGGAAAATAATCTATCAGCTGTACAAGAACCAGGTATCGCTTATAGGAAAGGAGCAAATAAACGCAAAAAGAAGAAAAGGAGTAAGGCAAGGATGGGGTCTGTCACCTCTATTATTCAATGTGTATTTAGAAGAAGCAGTGAAATGTTTTCAGCCACCTCCACCCGTGGAATAAAAATAAATGGCCAACTATACCAAACAATATGTTTTAAAGTTAAAAAATTCATGATCGTTCCGTATTGAATAGAGAAATAAGAAGATGTACAATATTAGAAGGATCCACCTTTCAATACTCCGTTGTAAGTTGAACTAAAAAGAAGTCACAACTTGTTTATTGGGACCGGTTTCGACACATTACAAGTGTCATCATCAGCCAAATAGTGAAGTAGGGCAAAATATAAAGATCTTAAAACAACTAATACATTGAACACAGGCAAAAAATTAACATTGATTCATATCGTAGCAATTCTGTTAATGTCCAAAACACAATGATCGCAGTCAAGAGAGTAAACAGAACATCATTGTCTTGCGCCGAAAATAAATATAGTTGAAGTTCACAAGCAGGTCAAGTATGCACTTATGTAGAGTCGTTGTTAGGCAGGTCTTGTAGGCATTTGTTTCTCAGGCCGAAGAGTAAAAGGTGACGTAATTGAAGTTTTAGGAAAACAGTGTAGGATTTAAATTTCGTCAAATTTAAAATAGATATATAAGTTTGAAAATAATTTAAAACATTAAAAAGAATAAAGTCAAATAAAAATATATTAAAAATAGGAAGAAATAATAAAAGAAAATTGCAATGTGAGGTTCAACTCGAAACAACTTGCCGTAGTAATTGATAGATGAAAGGTTGGTGGTGGTAGTGATTATTGCCATTAGAGGAAGTACAACGATTCTACATAAGTGCATACTTGACCTGCTTGTGAACTTCAACTTCTTTATTTTCGGCGCAAGACAATGATGTTCTGTTTACTCTCTTGACTGCGATCATTGTGTTTTGGACATTAACTGAATTGCTACGATATGAATCAATGTTAATTTTTTGCCTGTGTTCAATGTATTAGTTGTTTTAAGATCTTTATATCTTGCCCTACTTTACTATTTGGCTGATGATGACACTTGTAATGTGTCGAAACCAGTCCCAATAAACAAGTTGTGACTTCTTTTTAGTTCAACTTACAACGGAGTATTGAAAGGTGGATCCTTCTAATATTGTACATCTTCTTAAACAATATGTTTTGCGGATGATATTGCCCTCATAGCTGAAACTGAGAAAGAGATAGAGACCTCACTAAAGAAATTGAATGATCTACTAATACTTAAATGTAACATGAATGTCAACAAACAGAAACCAAGATAATGAAATGTACTCCGGATGGTAAACAGGACGTTAATGTTTGGTTGGAAGGAGAAAAATTGACTCGAGTAAATCAGTTCAGTTATTTGGGAAGCATCATTACATCTGATGGGAAGTGTGAATAGGATGTCCGTTCTCGAATAGCCCAGGCTAAAGAAGCTTTCAATAAAAAAAAGAAGCCTGTTGACCTCCAAGGCCATATCCCTACCAGTAAGAAAGCATTTCATTTAGAGCTCCATTTGGAGCATTGCGACCTATAGCTCTGAAACCTGGACTCTATTAAAGGCTGATAATAAAAGAATAGATGCATTCGAAATGTGGTGCTGGCGTCGAATGTTACGAATACCCTGGACTCCTCGGCTAACAAATGAAGAAATTCTCAAGAGAGCTGAAGAAACCATCAGTCTAGAGAATATGATCGCGAAAAGAAGATGTAGTTGGATAGGTCATTTACTCCGGCCTTCATCATGGTGCACCACACTGCTTGAAGGGAAACTGGAAGGAAAGACTAGAAGAGGACGACCAAGAACGGGGTTCCTCGGTGGCATTAAAGAGTGACGTCCATATCAACTAATCAAGCAGCTGGCTCAGGATAGAAGGTCGTTGGATGAGGACAGTCGTGCTACCCACCAACCATCAGGTTTAGGAGAACGAGAGAGAGAATGAACCACCATCTTGAACTCGACTGCCACATTAGCATGTCAACCAACTACAGAACACTTGGTTCACATACATAGCTTGACTAACGATTCTCGCTAACAATTCAACAACCCAATACGTTCCTTTATATACCTTGCATGGCCAGGCTTCCAGAAAAGTATAACACATCATGCTTTCTTATATCTTCTCGAGTTTCAACCTGTGTACAAATGGATAGAACATTCTGTAAAACTCGAGTGGCAAAGGTGCGTTGTTCTAGTCTATTACCCTGTGTTGCACAACATTACATCATATTTACAGGTAATAGTAAATTGTATACTATTAATTATGTGTTTTTACATTTAAAAAAGTATTATTAATAAACATACAGTAGAAGTATTGTGACAGAACAGTGTTCTGTCACAGAAGACAGATCATAACACACAAATAATAAATGATGCGACGATTTATACCAAATTCCGTACTGATAACCTGTCGTACATAACTACGTAAATAATAATAGACGTAAACAACTTCATAGCCACACCTCACAAGTCATAATAATAACACCTACTAATTGAGCTCAATATTTTCTCTATTTACCCATGGGTTTAGAGAATTGTTTGCAAGTTGCACTGGTCCATTACACACTTTCATCAACATCAGCTGTCTGTGGCAATCCGCATTGCTCTATCCTGGCACCACTGTTATTGGAGGTGCCGCTGTTGCGGAATTCATGGGAGCTAATGTAATGGCTGCAGGAATTCCAGATTCATCTCTGCAAGCCATCTGGAAATGGTTCATGGGCAGCCAGCAGCCCCAAACACTTGCCAGTATTGTGGACCAGGTAGCCATGGGGTCCCTCCTCACATGGAGCATGATCCACCAGTCCTCTTGACTGGTGGCCATCATTGCCCATTCTGAGCCAGCCCTCCTTGTATTGGTGTCTTGGCATATCTATCCACTGTAACTGCTTCCATAGTTCGGCTACTATTGAGTCTTCTCCCAATGCTTTGTTGGTTTAAAACGGCTGAATGATTTTTACCACTTTTTCTTTAGTTGGCGGTTGCTTGATGCTGTCTTGATAAGCGAAGAATGTATCAGGCGATTTACAGTTAGGGAGATTCTCAAAGGTGGCAATTATCTGAATCATTATAAGCTATCTTCCCATCGGGTCCTCTGAAGTGGAGGCTGGTTGGGTTATAGTGACAGAACTTCCATTTTAAGATTCTGTAGAAGTTTCTGCAGTTGTTCTTCTTGAAGTCTTCATCCAACTGTGTGAGTTGGTTATTATTATTATTATTATTATTATTATTATTATTATTATTATTATTATTATTATTATTATTGTAACATGTTGGCGGGGTAAATAAATGAATAATTGAGTACAGGACCTGGTAGCGTCCTATTTTTAAGATTTATTAACTTAGCACTACAATTACAGATTTACACACACACACAGATGATAGCCGAGATTACAACTTACGCAAATACACTCGCACGGTCCGCGCTCTCTCTCTCTTAGTTTCTCATGTTCCATCTACAATGACACACACACACACACAGAGTCAGCGATTATGTACACTACACTCACTCAGCCACACTCGCTAGCGCTGTCACGGTCCTCAGCCTACACGTCAGTCTCACAGGTCGGGATAGTATCCGCTGTTCACTCAATCCGTCGAACCCCGTTTGCAGTCTACACACGTCGTCACACAGTGTTCCCTTCTTCGCCGCTCCAGAACACCCAAGGTTCTTCTCCAGCAGCCAGCCACAAGGGATGCGCACACGCACACACGACGACATCAGGGGAACAGGAATGAGTCCTTGGCTCTAACAGGCAGGTAATTCATCAGGCTGCACTCTCCCAGGCCATCACTGACTGCGCTCCAGCAAACTCAATCTCGCTTTCACTCTTACTCACTAACTCCGTCTAACTCTCACTGACTAACTCCAAGTTACTCCTCTCCTTATATACCTGCTCTGGGCCTTCCAGAACAGACCGGATGCTAGATGTATCCAGGAACGTCGCGACATAGAAGACTCCAGATTAATCTTCCAGTCGTTTCTGTAGTCCTCTGCTGCGGGACCACGGGCGGAGGCGAGAGTGGCTGGCCTAGCACTAAAGTGCTGCACTGATTGGCGTGGCTGAAATAAGGGGGTGGGCCAAATACGGTGACGAGGCGGGCCCGTAGCAAGTTGGCATGGCGGACACTACAACCATTACATTATTATTATTATTATTATTATTATTATTATTATTATTATTATTATTATTATTATTATTATTATTGTATTACAATTCTTTTAAACTAAGCAAGGGTTGTTAATGAGCATCTAATGGTCTACCTATTGTGCTGGTGATTTTCTGTTCCATCATTTTCGCTTGCTTACTTTTTAATTATGTGTTTTTCAATCTGGCATGGAAATTGAGTTTGCTTGACATATATATATATATATATATATTGTACCCGCTCAAAGCCTGAGTCCCAACCAGCATTTATCTCAGGGAGTGTTACGGTCCGAATCCATCGCAACTAATACTCAATAAAAAAAATATTTTGAGATATAAGATCTCAAACCAAATGTAAGGGCGCCATCCAATCAGTACTACAGGGTTGAACGGGACACTAATCTTTAACTTTAAGGCTCATCATAAAAAAAACACACCAATTATATATATTCAGATCAAAGGGAAATTATGAAGGCTCCGTCCTAGGAATGGGGACGGATATTTAAACGGTCACCAAGGGTTTACTATTTTACAAGAACAAGAACCTGGAGCTGTTTCCTTGCAAATGCTAAAGGAGCATTTTATTTAAGTAAACAAATGAAATTTTACACACAATCAAAATCTGTTGACCCTTGATTTGCCGGTAATTTGGCAAATTATTCCTGAAATTGATTACATAATGTTTGACACTTTTGACCACCCTTCCATTTTGGTGGTAGAACCGTTTATATCTGAAGGTATCAGATTTACCTTCGTTAACACCATGACCATATTTGATCATGGACCAATAACCTGTTGGCTAAGTAGGCGCGATCACATGGACCATGTTATCGCCTCTACTTTAATTGAGATGAGACCAACCCGGGAAACTACAAACTCTCCCCGGGTTCCTAACCAAGATATGCTAATCGTTAGTTGAAGGAATACGACAAAGGGACTCTAACCTAATGGTCCAGATGTAGGGATTTGCCTTCATTTTACACATTAACTTAACTTATTATTTACAACCAATTGACATTATTACGTTAATTCGCCAGCTGACTTCCCTAGTATCATCCATCATCAGCATCCGAAATAATAATAAAAATAAAAAAAATATTTTATTAAATATTATTATTATTATTATTATTATTATTATTATTATTATTATTATTATCATGTTTATCTGTGGAGATCATGATTATCGTAACCCGTAATCATCCTCGGACTAATATTTCAACTTTTCGCGATTTTATTTTATTTTCATCTGAAATAAATAAAAGTACCTTCATTGATTATTCTTCTTCTCCTTCTTCAAATATTCTCATTATTATTATTATTATTATTATTATTATTATTATTAGTTAAAAATCTCAAATTTTTCATTTCAACTCCCAACATCATTATTATGTCCAAATTTTAAAAAAAGTAAATTCTTCTTCTCCTTCTTCAAAAAAGTAGTTATTTTTTTATTATTTTTAAAAAAATTTAATTTCGCCTGTTACACGGTATTCCCCTCTTAATATGTTTAACGCATAACCCCTTTTACAATTCCTATTTATTTTGGCACTAATCAATCCAGATATGATTTACTTGGAATATTATTATTATTATTATTATTATTATTATTATTATTATTATTATTATTATTATTATGCCGCCTCTGTGGTGTAGTGGTTAGCGTGATTAGCTGCCACCCCCGGAGGTCCGGGTTCGATTCCCGGCTCTGCCACGAAATTTGAAACGTGGTACGAGGGCTGGAACGGGGTCCACTCAGCCTCGGGAGGTCAACTGAGTAGAGGTGGGTTCGATTCCCACCTCAGCCATCCTGGAAGTGGTTTTCCGTGGTTTCCCACTTCTCCTCCAGGCGAATGCCGGGATGGTACCTAACTTAAGGCCACGGCCGCTTCCTTCCCTCTTCCTTGCCTATCCCATCCAGTCTTCCCATCCCTCCCCAAAGTCCTGTTCAGCATAGCAGGTGAGGCCGCCTGGGCGAGGTACTGGTCATACTCCCCAGTTGTATCCCCCGACCAAGAGTCTGAAGCTCCAGGACACTGCCCTTGAGGCGGTAGAGGTGGGATCCCTCGCTAAGTCCGAGGGAAAAACCGAACCTGGAGGGTAAACAGATGATGATGATGATGATGATGATGATTATTATTATTATTATTATTATTATTATTATTATTATTATTATTACTTCTTTCGAGAATCTTTATTTTTATTCCCCATCTTTATAATTTGGTCACATACGTTCTCTCCCAAACAGAAATCACCAAGATCCGAATTCACATCGGTCGGGACATAATATTTTTCGAATCCGCCACCTTATTTTCGTACTGCCGTTAATTCATGGAGACCATATGCTCCTAAGACAATTCTCAAATCCCATAACACCTCGCAGTTGGGCAAATACCTCCAATCTCTGCAAGTGTTAAATTATTCCTTCCTTTTCCATTTTGAAGTCCATTTATCCATTGGAACTCTTCAAAACATTTTCACAAATTAACCCTCGGTGTGTGGACTCTATTCTGCCACTCAATACACCGGTATATAAATACAACCTCTATGTGGGCCTTAAGATCCATCTATTTCTTCATCAACATCAGTACAATTCACTTTCATTTCGGGCCGGATTTCTGTCCCACAAAACTCCAAATCTCAACTTTTGGCTCAAATCCCTCTGGATCTCAAACATAGCGTGACCATATTATAACAGTGCCTATCTCGTTTCTACCAAAATTATTTATGATTATTATGGAGTCCAAAAACGTTAAATCAAAATTAACGCTAAAAACCGGATTCACTGCACAAATTATAATTATTTACGGCACATGTGATCTCCACATTTAAATTACTTTAATTTGCAATCATACTATCCAACTAGGCCCGTGCCTTTATTCTCAAAGATTATTATTAAACACGCCTTTACACATTACCAAATTCTAATGTCCTACTTCGACACTTGTACAGACTATTATTATTTTGTCCACTGGCGAACTTCGCGATATTTACACACAAATCAATGGACTTCATTCCGTCCCACAACAATTTAAATCACTTGGCAATCCTACCTCTGGATTATCTTAACAACATGCCTTAATATCTATAAAAGTTCCGATAACGGAAACCCACTTTGGAAGCACTTCTAAATGAATATTTACATTATCTTTATGTGAAACGTGTTCCATATTATAGCAAACAACTCAAGCACTTGAATGAACAACTCAACCCTACTATACTCTATTTAATAATCAAAATTGTGATGAGTGCTTGATCTACTCTACATATTAATTTGTCCCTTTGTCTATCTATCTTTGAATTTATACGAGCCGTAACGGCTCGTTTCACAATCAAATTACCATGATAAAATATGATTTCCTTCCCCTAACGATAGCAATCTATAAATATATTAAAAGGTACTCAACTCTGCCATTGTAGTCTGCTAAAACCGGACGAGAAGCCATAGCCCCTCCGGTTTTTAGCAATGCATTTCACTGGTATTCATGCCAGCTTGAAGAATTAATCCTTGACCCTTTCCAACTTTACACATTTTGAATAAAAACAAATAAATTAACTGTTGCACTTTGGAATAATTTCCACCCTAAATTCTATTCACAAATTTTACACTCTCGGCCTTGTATCTAGCCCACTTAATGTAAATATACATTCTTCATTCCTTTCCCGGACACTAAGAACATGGGATACCTCGGGATTCCCTTTACTACGACCCGTGCGCGCACTTGAATTTCCCGTCTCACGTTCGTGTAGCTGACCAGGTATCAGTTTAGAATCGACTGCTTACTAGGTGACATAAACACTCGTGACCGTTCTCATGTAACGCACTTCCTAATCTGTTGGTAGAATCTCACACTCCGTAAGTTAGGCTTTACTGAGTCCTGTCTATTTGAAACACTTCATATTAGTAGACTGCTCAAGACCGTAATATGAGCAAATACAGTAGACACAATACACGACACTTACGGGTTTCGCCTTGCTAAAATGGGAGACAATTCGACGGTGGCGCTCCTAGTGACTTGACCTGAACAGATCCCGCTAAATTCAAATATCAATGGAAATGTATATACGGAAATGGATAAATAAATTACGTCTTGAAAGAACGTGGCATTGAGGTATTAACTTCGAAGTTGCTAAAGCAATTCTGGATAAATGAATGAAGAATTATTTAAAAGGTTATTATTCAAAGACTGAAATTAGACATATAAACAAGGTGTGAAATTGACTGCTGTGAAATGGCTTGATCTTTCATTTATGCATTACTTTTTTAGCTTTAGCATACCTGCCTGAAATCTTACGGTTGGATTTGTCTTTTTTCCTCATTTAAAAACATTGTATCATCACATTAAGACATTTGTCAATAAAAATATCGGCACATTCCTTACACATATGATGCAATGAATTAACATTTAATAGCTGGACAATTTTCCTCTTAACATGAAGCCTACTAACAGAAAGAAAATCTATAAAATCCCGGCTTTAATCTGAGAAGAGGGATAAAAGAAAGAAAAGTTTGAAAATGTTGTGGATAGTGATGCTTTGAGGAATATTTACGTACAATTAGATGTCGTGACACAGGCTTTGCCACGACGAGAAATGATAAATAATCAGATTGACTTCCTCCGAGCGGTAATGAGGGATTGTTCAATGGGCCTGGGAGATTTGCTACGTGTGAAGAGACGAAGTCCTCTATTTCCCAAAACCTTCCTTTAATAGCAGACTGATGAGTATGTAT
Source organism: Anabrus simplex (assembly GCF_040414725.1). Lineage (NCBI taxonomy): Eukaryota > Metazoa > Arthropoda > Insecta > Orthoptera > Tettigoniidae > Anabrus > Anabrus simplex. The sequence goes on along the minus strand of NC_090267.1, from coordinate 147,623,384 downwards.
AATTATATACAGTATTTACAATCTCCTTCCTAACTTCAAATGACGCTGACATAGAAGACTTGGCGTGGTCGAAGTATTGAAGTGAATACTCTAAGTCCACACTTGGACCTTATTATTATTATTATCGGAGACCTGACTGACAGGGCTTCCGCCCGCACTTCTAGTTGACTTGTTCCAAAAAAGCCTCGATCAGGGTGTGTACCCCTGTTTTATACCTTCACTAACTTTCGCCTCCCTTCGAGAAGGCCATCGAAGTTTCCATCCTATGGAGAATGTCCTCAGACACACGAAAACGGAATTGCCTCTTCCGTTCACTCGCTACCCACCTTTTCTGAAGATATACTACGCACCTTTAGCAGGGTGCAGCTTATGATTCACCTACTTCGACCAAGCCTTACTTCTAATTACACAACTTGTGGCTCACAGCTTTTGGTGTGCCTTCAACTCTTAAATCTTGTATGATTCTTAATTTACTTATATCAGCATTATAATTATGATTCCTTGGCCTTGTTGCCATTACATAGTCATTACTATTAACTTATAATTTCCCTTATAATATTAACGTATATCTCAGCGACACCATTCCTCCTACGTCCCGGTCATGGGTTCGATCCTCGGAAGAATGAGTCCTGAGCTCCAATCTGGGGCTGACACGACACCTCCCCCCTTTGGGGAAAAATGAATGCAATACCTCTGCATTCATTTTTACTTTTACTCTTACATTCTGTTAGAGTCTCCATGCTCTTGTTCGTGGGTGCGCTGTGCCAAGTTATCTCTGATACTTGCTCTACCTGTAGTAGGGCGTTCGTGTAACTCTAATCCCGACAGCGATCCTGAGTGGCTGAGGGCCCTTTCAGCCAGTCGAGGATGCTGAAAATGGACAGTAATGTCCTCATCAGAGACCTTAGCTCTGTGGTCATTAGCGATCACATTCTGAAAAATACATAAGTTGGGACAGCGCTCTCTACTATCTTCTATGCATTTACTTAAAGGTCTACACCTTCTACAGCAACCACAACAGTAACAACAACAGCAACAGACTATTATAAGTACTGCAAACAAAATAATACCAGTTACAATTTGATATACACTTGTATACTGTTGGGTCATTTGCATTTTAAATTCCTTTTCTTTCTGCATTACCAGTGCTTCTACATCTTCAGTCTTATGACTGGCTAACCTTAGGTCGCTTATATGATTCAGTAAGCTTCCTACTGTAACCCTATTTAATTCTGGTACATCCTCTAATTTGATCTCACTGTCTAATTGTTCACAACAATCATATATTAACATTACTTCTGGCACTAAGTCTTTCCTTGTTGTCGTATTCACTGAACCTGCACTCTGAATTTTACTTGTGGGACTGTAAACTGTACACAAGTCTGTGAATTGTATTATTCCCACACCATTTAAACTTATATCACTGGTAATATCCTGACAAACACTGGTGACCTTAGTTTCATGAGGCGATACAAAAATATACATGTTATCATCAATAGGTATCCATAAGAGTTCATAAATCGACATCACACTTCTCTTGCAGTCTTCTGGAATAAAGCTAACACCAGTTAACAACTTGACAATACAACTACCCTTTGACATTACATTATTAATAGGAAAAATTGCCTTGCATAATCTCTGTCCATTGTCAGTCCACTTGCATTGTTTCACTTGTTCATCACTTAATTCTACATATGTCTGTCTTTCTTGATCAACTAATACATACTGTTTTTCATTAGATATATACACAAAATGGTTTGGATTACTCTTCATGGGAGAGGGGAAAGGTATACAATGGTACAAATTGTACTTTATTTTGTTAGTAAGAGGGGTGCGTAAAATATACACCAAAGTATCTCGAGTTATATATACACTCACTGATGATATTTTTAGAATCAAGTACCCATAAGTGACTTGCAAATCATATGGCAGATCATAACCCTTAGGGAAATCTCTTTGGGCCTTCTTATATGCCCTTACTAGATCATCGGGGCTTAACACTTGGACACTCACCGTGCCTGTCTGAGAACTTACAATACTATCTAATAAGATCTGATAATGCTCGTGCAATTGCATCAGAAATCCTTGCAATTCAATTAAGTGTTTATTTAATGATATTTGCATTTCTGATTGTCTAAAAGCCTCATTTATACCCGTTGTTTCATTCTGAATGAAACTCTTAAGTTGCTCAAAATTTTCACTTAGCTTGAGTTCATTTGCTGTGATGTCATACAGAGTATTATTGACAGATTGCAAAGTTGACTTTACAACTAACATTTGACTTTTTGCTACTTGTATCATGGACAATTGTTCCTGTTCTAGTTCCTTAATTTTGCCCTCGTAATACATTGCATCACTGTTATCGAGCGTACCAAATAACGTCTTTGCGATGGTACCAATTGCATTTATTAACCCGCGCTTGCTTCGTTTCCCGTTGCCTTCCGGTGTTTCGATCCTAGTAGTTTTCCTAATTAAATCTTTAATCCCTTGAATCCTTTGAAATTGTTGCTCTACTAACATTATCTCATGTTCGCACGTAATATGTACTTCCTTTTCTATCTGAATACAGAGGTTTTTAGTCTTCTGTAAACTTCTACGGGCTATCACAAATAGATCTGCCAAACGTGTAAGATTAATATAAGTAACCAGTTTCCATTCTACAGTGTATAATTGTACCTCTCCTTGATAATCAAAATAGACTCCGGCTGTATTCTCGTACCGTTTCATCTTGAAATCCAATTGACTGGTGGGTATGGACACCCCTAGCAACATAACTGCGACGACCAGCATTCTCCAGGTCGTGCGGCCTGCCACCCCTTCCATTCACCTCGTTCGTTCACCTCCCTGTAAGGTAAACAGCGACCTTCACTTTCTCTTTCACTCTACCTTACACATTATACTGTTAGGTGTTGTGGAACCTACCCTCAACTGTTTATCTGTACCTGAATACACACTTAATGTGACTGACTGTCTTACTGTAACGTTTGTCTTCTCATAATTATGCTCTGTACTAGTCTACTAGTATACTCGTGAGCAATTTAAATAAATCTACGAATTCTTTTTCGTAACTGATATCTCTGTGAAACTTCATTCTTGAGCAGCTCTAACAAAATTTTAGAGCCATCATTAGCCCATTCAAAAATTCTCTCCCTGCTTGACGTACCTGCGTCACTTCTCCTTATTCTTACGGACAGATGATAGACATCATTGGCAATTAAGAATTTGAATAGCGTCTGTTAAAGACTGCAGAGGATTTACCTCCAGGAATGGTTACAGAAGTTAAAGTTAAATACAGGTATGAATCTACCGAAGTGATCTTTTTGGATTGTACTCCGTACCCTTGGAGTCACATCTCACGGGATGGTTCTCAACGTGGTGAGAAAATTCCCTTCAGTGGATTCTGTTCCCACGAGAATCACACTGTTGTGGAAAATCACCGGCCTAATGGTGATATTTCCCAGGCAGGACCCGCCTCACTGGGTTCCATGCCTCACTCAGGACGCCCGTATTCGTGCATAAAGGACTAAATACAAGGCCATTCCCTAAGTGGAACCTTTAGTCGCCTCCTACGACAGACAGGTTCGAGTCGTGGTGTTATTCTGGCTGTGTAACTGTATGGGAAGAAGAGTACCAAAGTGTAGAGTGTTGTTTGCGTAAATCCCCGACACCACACGGGGTTATCCTCATGATAACGACCTTCAATTAGATATCATATGGATTACGTAAAACATTTATCTGTGAAATTTTTCTGTACCATGAATGAATTTCGTTTCAGTGGAACTAAGCTTGGCTTCACGCCCTTTCTGATTTTAATAATTACAAGCAGATCTCATTTATTTTACATACGACGCTACCTAATTTACTCATTTAATTTCTAGTGATAGTAAGTGAAGGCTTTTCAGAACGTGCATATAGCAAGTGTAGATAATTTTAATCCTCATTATGAACTCGAATTCTCTCCATATTCAGTTTGAACCCTGCGGTTCATTTTTGACGAGTTGATATCTGGACATACAGTCTCGTCACCTGTAGTCTTTCTGACGGGTACTTAGGACGTACTCACCATGGTACTCCCGTACCAAAATTCCTAGGTTCCTCTCTTACATAGGTTAAAATTTCTAGTACTTTCCTGATTTCGACGCGACCTGACAGAGTATTTCAACTAACTCTATCAGCGGTACACGATAATCCACAATGCCGTTGGAGTGAGGGAAGTGTAACTCACTGCGACCTAAATAGGAACCATTACCTTACATTCTTCTCTAATTAATGTACATTTTTAATCTATTCTGGTGCACGATAATTTGTCTACCACGCTTGTTTACCTGTAACGTGCAATTCACTCCCGATACCTTAGTAATCTTATAAGGACCTTGATACGGTGGAGAAAGTTTCTTTGAACGTCCCCTTCGTAGGGCATCGTTACGTAACAACACGAGATCTCCTACTTTGAATGAAACTTCATTCTTAGCCTTATCATAGTATTCCTTATCTCGTTCTTTGGTTTTAATTAACGTCTTTCTAGCTATTTCATGGCTCTCTTGCAGTTGTCTGGTTAACTGCTCCAAGACATTCTGGCATTCATTATAATTTGGCTCTGGTTTCCTTTGAAGAACACCAGGGATATTTGCCTTTCGCCCAAATATTAACTCAAATGGTGTATAACCTGTGCTAGTGTGCTTGGTCGTATTATACACAAACATTGCCATAGGAAGATAACTATCCCAGTCATCTTGTGAACTGCATACATAATGTCTTAAATATTCTGAGAGCACCCTATGAGAGCGTTCCAAACTACCGTTAGATTGCGGTCGAAATGCCGCTGTATGGACCTTCTTGATTCGCAATATTCTACATAACTTCTTAAAAACATCTGACATAAAATTTGCACCTTGATCTGTCAGTATAATATTTGGTATACCGAATATACTAATTACTCTATTAATCAGAGTTCGTGCTATGGTTTCTGCACTTTGGTCCGGCATAGCACTCGCAATTAAATACTTAGACAGCTGGTCTTGACAGGTGAGTAGGTACCTGTTTCCTGCTTCCGTTACATTTAAAGGTCCTACCACATCTAGTGCTATTTTCTCAAAGACTGCTTTCGGAGTATCTGTGATCTCCATTTTTGCTCTTACTTCAGGCCCGGTAATCTTATTCTTTTGACATGATGGGCATGAGCGTATATACCTTTCTACATCCTTTTGCATCCCTTCCCATTGATAATGGTCTTTTATCCGGGCATACGTTCTGGATATGCCCTGATGGCCTGATACTAATGACTCATGACATTCCTTAATAATCTCTAATTTATCTTGTTCTGTTAGCTCCGGGCTAGTGTTCCTAGCCTCTTCGGTTACATCCTCACTATCACTACTACCTTCTTCGCTTCCACTCTCAGGCTCTGTCACCTCTGCCGTGGCGTCCTCGGATTCAGAGCTGAGTCTCCGTGGTTGCACATTTTTATCTGAGCTAACAGGTCCTCCTAAGTTGTCATTAGCCTCACACTCCTCATTACTAGTCTCTTGGTTATTATCACTAGATTTAACTACTCGCACTTTCTGATCAGGCTCTTCGTTTCTAACTGGAATTCTACTTAAGGCATCTGCGTTGCAGTTACGCTTGCCTTCCTTGTACACTATCTCAAAGTCGTACTCTGCTAATTTCAATCGGAATTTAATTAATCTAGAAGATGGGTCTTGGACATTAAATACCCATTTCAAAGGCTTATGATCTGTTACTACCGTAAAATGCCTGCCGAACAAATACGGCCTAAAATACTTCACACTCCAAACAATTGCTAGTAATTCTTTCTCTGTCACAGAATAAATTCTTTCGGCCTTATTTAAAGTCCTGCTAGCGTAAGCTATCGGCAAATCCTTACCTATCTGTCCTTGTGACAGCACTGCTCCTAAGGCCTCATTACTAGCGTCTGTGGTCAATATGAAAGGTTTCTCAAAGTCTGGGTACTGCAATATCGGTTTCTCTGTTAACTTTTTCTTTAAGATCTGGAATGCCTGCTCTTGCTTATCCGTCCATTCGTACGGTACTTCCTTCTTAAGCAGCTCGTACAGTGGTTTCGCTATCTTACTATAGTTCGGAATAAACCTACGATAATAGCCTGACAAGCCTAGAAATCCTTTCAGCTGTTTCGTAGTGGTAGGCTGAGGATATTCTCTTACTGCTTGAACCTTTCGATCATCAGGTTGAACACCGCCCTTAGTAATTACATGTCCTAAGAAAGCTACCTCCGTTCTTAGAAATTCGCATTTATCTGGACCTAATTTGAGATTTACCTCTCTCAATCTCTGAAAAACATCACGTAATCTCTGATTGTGGTCCTCTACAGAGCTAGCATACACAATCAAATCATCCATATACGCCAAACATTTAATGCCTTCTAAGCCTGCTAGTGCTGTTTTCATCAAACGCGTAAAAGTTGCTGGCGCGTCTCGAAGTCCCATAGCTAATCTCTTGTATTCATAGTGCCTTCCTAAGGCAGAAAATGCTGTCTTTTCTCTGTCCTCAGGCTTCAGCAATACCTGATGGTATCCACTGGCCAGATCCATAGTGGAAAAATACTTCGCTTTTCCTAGGGCATCTAATATTTCAGAAATTAATGGAATAGGATACGTAGTTCCTATGGTGACGTCGTTCAAAAGTCTGTAGTCCACTACGACCCTCCACTTCTGCTTACCAGAAGCATCTAATTTCTTTGGGACTAAAAGGATGGGACTAGACCATGGGGAAGTCGAAGGAGTAATAATATCATCCTGTAACATCTGACTTATCTGACGACCTATCTCTTCTTTCTGAGCCTCGGGTAACCTATATTGCCTCACATGAATTGGAGGTTGATCTACGCGTGTGGGGATAGCATGTTGAAGTATATTCGTATGCGTTAATTTATCCCCTTCTAAGTGAAAAATATCCTGATAAGCCGTGCAGATAGCGTAAATTTTCTCCCTGTCTTGGGGAGCTAAGTGATCTACTCTAAGCAGCTCCCGTATTCGCTGCGTTCGAGATTTACCTTCCTGATTATGATTATTATTATCATTCCTCTGCGCGATCGGCCTCTTGGCCTGACTATCGCCCTTTACAGCTATGGTTTCTTCAACCTTGTGTACCTCCGCTGTATTTTCGCTTTCTACATCCAGTAACTTAACTACTGGGCTTTTTAATCGCCACTCCCTGTCAGTAGTGTTCAACATACTAACGAGTGCGACATAATCCTTGGCTTTCGTTAAACACTCAGCTAGGTATACACCTGGCTTTACTTCCTGCCGCTCTATCAAGCCTTCGGCTGACGGTTTGTCTACTTCTATGGCTACGATTTTCTCCACTCTTGGTTCGAGCACCACCCACATATCCTCTTTCGCCCCTAGTGGGTATCTTTTTCCTGCTATCACAGCATAGCCTTCCTTATAATTTAAGACGCTGTCTCTTAACACGTCCTTTCCAATTATACCGTCTTGTTTCAAATTAAAGTCGTTGTCCACTACATGGAAGTCTGGACATCTACCACCAACGGGAATTCGAACTTTTCCTTTGGTTTGCTTCGAACCTTTCGTTATGCCTCTTAACTTCAGAATTTCCTTGCGGTTAACCCAAGCACCGTAAGGAACACTACCTTCCTTAATAAGAGAGACATCACTTCCTGTGTCTATTAAAAATCTTAAGGCATCCTTACGCCCGGTTACCGTTATTAATACGGTACCTTCCTCATGCTGTCCGACCTTACTGGGACTGATGGTCTTATGGGAGGTCTCAAGCGTCCCTGACTTTTCTCCCTTATCTAGTTTAAAGCCTCTCTCTCGGTTTTAAACCAGCATTCTTTAGCTGAATGCGACCATCGCCTACAAACTCTACATCGCGTCTTTTCGCGTGTTCTATCACGGGAATTATTATTATTATTACCGTTACAACTCTGAACATTCCTAGTCTGTCTTCTAGGCAAGAACTCTGTTCTACCTTTGGGCTCGCTATCGCATCTGGTGCGACACTGCCACTGTAGGTGGCCAACCTTGCCGCAAGCGTAACAACGCCTGAATTCCGGCTTCGAATTTCTACGTGGGCACTCTGCCTTTTTGTGCCCTCTTTCATTACACTTAAAGCATTTCGGTCCCACCTTATTCGCGCTCTGTTGGTAACCAGAGGTGCGCACTATGTTCACCTCGTTACCGGTCTTACCGGTCTCTCTATTTCTGTTTTGGTTAGCTAATTTCTTTCTACACTGCCGTGCCCAATGGCCTGGCTTTCCGCAATAATTACATTTTATCTCTCCTGCGGCGTTTCTTCGAGGAGTAAGGGATTCCTTTGTCTTAGAACTCTGATTCTTCTGCTTACAATCTCTAGCTATATGTCCCTCCTTATTACAATTAAAGCATATTAGCAGCACCTTGTTATAATGGGGAGATTTACTAGGTTTTTGCGCCCCTTGCGTGGCCTTGCCTTGCCACCGACCCTTCGTGTAGCTTACCGGCTGGGTGTGCGCGCCTTCTTTTCTAGAAGCCGTACTATTCCTGAGGAGTGCCTCTCTCTCCTTCTGGGAATTAATCATGGCTTCTTCTTGTCTAGCAATAGCTACAGCCGCCTCAAAAGTTTGAGGGCTACGATCCTGTAGCTTACCCTGTATTCGCGCTGTATGAATCCCCTGAGTGAAAGCCGCTATCGCGATTTTCACTAGCATTCTGCGCTGCCCTGTACGATATTCTATTGGTTCATTCTCCAGGATAGCGTTTCGAAACATCAACGCCATTTCTTCAATTCTATGGGCCCACTCGGCCACGGTTTCTTTCGGTCCCTGGCTTTTTTGGAACAATTGACACAAATACAAGTCAAAAGTGCCCTGTTTTCCATAATATTCCCAAAGAGCTTCCTTAGCTCTTTCCCAGTTGATTATGTCACCTCTAGATAAGAACTTTTCGCGAGCAGAACCCGTAATCTTTGTCAAAATATATTTAAAGAATAACGGTTGGTCCCTATCCTTGATCATACTCTGTGCGGCATCCACATTAGCAATAAACTCACGTAATTGCTCTGGTTTAGCACCACTAAATTCATGACCTATTAACCGATATCCCTCAGTAACTGACACGTATAAATGTCCATCCTGTGCATCCCCAGCACTATCATAGTCAGAAACATTATCTGGCACATCATTGGGTACATTGGAATCTGCCATATTTACAACACTTGTGGGTACTTACCACTGCCCGAATATCTGCTGTCTTCTCTCGGTGTCTCGGCGTTGAGCTCCTCCAGGTGCCTCCTGCTGCTCTCCTGTCCTGATGTCCGCTTCCTTCTGCGTAGGCTGGAACGGTAGGCCTCTCGTCTGCTGCTCTGGACCGGATCTGCGAATCTTCTTGCTTGAGCTAGCCTCTTCTGCGTGGCTCTTAAAAATCTGTCTCTTCACTGAGGCGGAATCGAACCCAGTACCCCGCAGCTGCACACCAGTTTAGTTTTTCCTGTCGTGACACAGGCTTTGCCACGACGAGAAATGATAAATAATCAGATTGACTTCCTCCGAGCGGTAATGAGGGATTGTTCAATGGGCCTGGGAGATTTGCTACGTGTGAAGAGACGAAGTCCTCTATTTCCCAAAACCTTCCTTTAATAGCAGACTGATGAGTATGTATAATTATATACAGTATTTACAATCTCCTTCCTAACTTCAAATGACGCTGACATAGAAGACTTGGCGTGGTCGAAGTATTGAAGTGAATACTCTAAGTCCACACTTGGACCTTATTATTATTATTATCGGAGACCTGACTGACAGGGCTTCCGCCCGCACTTCTAGTTGACTTGTTCCAAAAAAGCCTCGATCAGGGTGTGTACCCCTGTTTTATACCTTCACTAACTTTCGCCTCCCTTCGAGAAGGCCATCGAAGTTTCCATCCTATGGAGAATGTCCTCAGACACACGAAAACGGAATTGCCTCTTCCGTTCACTCGCTACCCACCTTTTCTGAAGATATACTACGCACCTTTAGCAGGGTGCAGCTTATGATTCACCTACTTCGACCAAGCCTTACTTCTAATTACACAACTTGTGGCTCACAGCTTTTGGTGTGCCTTCAACTCTTAAATCTTGTATGATTCTTAATTTACTTATATCAGCATTATAATTATGATTCCTTGGCCTTGTTGCCATTACATAGTCATTACTATTAACTTATAATTTCCCTTATAATATTAACGTATATCTCAGCGACACCATTCCTCCTACGTCCCGGTCATGGGTTCGATCCTCGGAAGAATGAGTCCTGAGCTCCAATCTGGGGCTGACACGACATAGAGTAAAAATGTAACATACCCTTGGCTGTATAGTCGAGGATTTTTAAAGTCGCTGGCCTGGAAATGATCTGAACATAATTCTTATACAAGCGTAACGTCCCTTCTTTCTTGTACACTTTATCCAAATCGCTTCTGTGACATTTCAAAACCCACAGATCACACCTACAACACATCGGTATTGAAGGTTAACTGCTGCACTATACAATAAAATATGCATATTATATTTTAAGCCCGTTAAAACATGGGTCGAGCAGGTCAGAAGATTATGAAGTGCTATATAAATCTCTGTCACTGGAAGAATATATATGCAAACACAATATTACTTACATGTTCTTGTCACGAGGGAACCTGAAGAACGACCGCGCATTTTTCTCTACTTCGTAATTACTGCAGCCAAACACAGCACATACCTTTCCCCTCATGTTGAGAGGAGATATCAAGGAATGACACACACTACTATTTAATTATGTCAACTCGCTGAAAACGCATAAATAACACGAAAAACTTCACACAAAATACACGTGCTCTTATGACAGAATCAGTACCGTTCAGGTCTATCCGCTAGAGTGAGCTCCAATAGCTGTCCCTCGATATCTCGCTCAGTGTCGTGTATTGTCTCTACTGTATTTGATATGAGCTACATCACGTCATGAATCACTGTACTATGTAACAATATAATACTTCGAACTCTACTTTGAGTAAGTACACACTCGCACCCCTGGCGTAATCACGGCTCGAACGCTATATCAGAAGTACTTTTTGCGCACCACTGGCGTGGTCACGGCTCGAACACAATATCGGAAGTACTTGCGCGTCCTAGTGTACGACCTCATATTTATACTTGTATCCCCTCTCTTCCGAGTTCAATGGAGGTCATCCTGGGATGCACAGTCCCGATATCTTCATACGACAGTTTGCGGTTTGGCCCGTGGCTTTAATATATGATCCAATGATGTAATTATGTTCTCAAATGCTGTATACCTATTCTCAACTATTATCGTTCGCTGGTAATGGATATATTCGCGAATTTAGCTGCCGTATCCCGGCTCGGGGTTTCGCGCTCTATTGTGGCGTCCTTTTCCTTCAGCCAATCAACGAATAGCGTCCATGAATTCTCAGAATTACACCATGCAATCTCCCGTAATTATTAACTTTATATAAGTTTTATGGCATAGTAAGGCTCCTAAATTCCACTTTATTCTGAATCGATATTTCACTTCTTTCTATCAGTTTAATCCACGGAGTTAGCCTCGCTAGTGCTTCTTACAATACGAAGTTGTCGCCTTGCTTTGGTCAAGTGAATTTTTCCATTGGTCCACCTTAACCACGTGACCGGGAAGGCTCATATTTTTTTCTTCTAGTGCCAACTTCGTGTTCCACTCCCGCTAGTTACATGGAGATACCTCGCCATCATTTCTCAGAATTTTGCACCCGGCTCCCTGCGCTGTTGCTACTACCAAGACTGCCCCGGGCTAGGAAAACTTTGGCAACAAGTTATGCTCTCTCTTTCCCTGTTGGCACAAATTCTGAGAAACCTAATTCTGTCCCTCATTGTGTTTGTTAATCTCACTGGAGACAAGAGTCTGTGGTATGATGAAACCTGCCATCTCGGCCTGGCCTATTCTTACTGTATGTACAGTAAGATACTATTTATTCTGAACATGAAATATATATTCCTCAATAATTCATCATAATTACAATTGCATGACGCTTATCATACCCCCACCAGGGTGCAATATATATATATATATATATATATATATATGGCATTGCAGTTTGTTACATGATATTTGAGTTCATTCAAATTAAGCAACCATTTTTTGTTGTTATATTATTATCATCGTAATTTGCATTGTTTTGAAAACTGTTTAGGGGTTGTCTAATGAGGTTTTAATGGGCTGGTTAGTTTTTCCTTTAATTTTCCTGTTCGTAATTTGTGTTTATGTGAACGGCTTTTATGAAACTATATTCTAGTTTCATTATTATGGTTAATTATTGTTGTTGTGTATTTGAGATTAATATATGTTAATGATTTGATTGAGCAATGTGTGAATTGAATTAAAGTGTATTTTGTAAGACATTATTTTTGTTGATAAATAAATGACCTATTAAAACATCTGGGGTGGCCAAGATGCTGCATTTACCATGGATAAGAATATCCTAACCCGCATTCCAGACACTTAAATCAGAGTAACCTCCAATGGAATTCGTTAAATGCTAATGCAAATAGATGTGAATTTTTTAAATGTGTGTGCTCATTGAGATTGGCCTGGTTAGCTGTTATTGTGATGTCAATTTTGATACCTTCTTTAACATTCAATGATTTGCTTTTATAATCATTGTGTAAAATAATTAGATCTGTGTTGATATCTGTGAAGTGTGTGACATGTCATGTGTGTTCATCAAATGCTGAGTATCTTTTGTATCTAATTCCTTTTTTTTTGTGTTCTTTGTTTCTGGTGTGGAAATTACATTTTGTCTGGCCGATATACATAGCATTGCAATTTGGTTCTTGGCATTTGAGTTTGTAAATTCCTGATTTAGAAAAATGGTCTTTTTTATTCACATTACAATTACCAGTTTGTTGCTGTAATGTGTTGGTTTTTCTAAATGCTATTTTAAACCCTTCCTTTTTGAATACGTTAACTATTTTGTACATATTTTTATTTACAAAATTAAGAACCACATATTTATCATTTTCGGGTAGGGGTTTGTTTATGTTTTTCTGTTGTTTTTATTAGCTGGTCTACTGTGTTGGGAAGATAGTTGTTTTCTAGCACGATTTGTTTTGTTATTTATATATCTTTGTAAAAATGGGTTTTGTTCATTGGTATAGTTATTGTTCTGTTTATCACCACGTTCTTTACTTCTACTGATAGTGATTTCCAGGAAGTTGATCTTCCCATTTGTTTCTGCTTCCATTGTGAACTTGATTGCATTGTGTAATGAGCTTATGTCTAGTAAATGTTCTTCATTTGTGATGTCATTATCATACAAGTATATTGCGTCATCCACATATCTGCTCTGCCCTGGTGCATTATTCCTTCGGCATGTTCGTCAGTTCAGAGTTTGTTCTCAATGCTATTTTAGAATATGTTCGCTATTATTCCTGATAATGTTGAACCAATGGCTGAATCCGTTTTTTGTGAATATATTTTGTTGTTGAACATGACCATATTATGATTTAAGGTTGTTCTTAACAGATTATTTCTTCTGTTTCTCAGGTTGAATTGCTTTCTTTTAGATATTTTTCTGTGCTTATAATCAACTCTTCTGCAGGTATGATTTGCTACATGTTCATTATGTCAAAAGATATAATTCTCGTGTTTTGTTACTTTCAGCTCATTACATTCTTTCGTAAGTTCTAATGTGTTTTAATCTACCTATTGTTTTTTTTTAATTTTTACCTTTCTTTTGAACATTTTGTTGAGAAATTTGTTTACATTGTAATGGGCTTTTTTGAAATTTATTATTGGTGTGATGGGACATGTGTCTTTGCCCTTAACCATAATACCAAAACATTAGCATAAAATCCATACAGATTACAGAAAATCTGTAATTATTGGCAAGTCTGTGTTTGCGCTCTTAGTCCCATGGCTATGGCGGTGGCTCTTAAATTATATTATTCATAGCGAGTTCTTATTGCCTTTTCTTTACAACATTTTCACAACATTCTCCTCCATGCTGGTAGTTATTTGATCATCCATTTTTACCTAAACAGTATCCTTGCATGTTCTAGCATTCAACAAGGTTGACTATGTTTCACCTCTACATGCTTTTTAAAGTAACCTAATAATTGAGCTGTGAAACCAGTTCAGAAAACTCCTTAGTCGATAATGTCATATTCGTTGCACTCTCGTGCATCTTCAGTGTTCATGAATTACTTTATATGCCGAGCATGTGGCTACATGTTGGGTCGTTAACTCGTAGCTGTCAACTTGCATTGTGAAGATAGTGAGTTTGAGCCCCTTTCTCAGCAGCCTTGAATATGCTTTTCCATTGTTTCTCATTTTCATACCAGGCAAATGCTGGGATCACTTCTCTGTCCTTGCCCTTTCCTATCCCATCGTCGCCATAAGGCACGACTGTGTTGGTGTGCGACATAAAACAAATAGTAAAAAAGTAAACTTTATAAATTTGATTCAATCAATATGGGTATTCTTTTATTTACAGGGGAAGAGCAGGTCTCCTGACACCTTTCATTTACTACCATTTTCTGTCCCTGAGGTATGCTTCTCGGCGGAATCCTTACACTCGCAATATGTTTTATGAATTTCGTCTCCTTTTGGAAAGAACTGCTAGTAAACCTGGATTACCATCATTCTTGCGAAGTGCTATAATGGCTGTGATCAACTTCACATCAAGACTTGCCCCCCCAATCCCGCAGGTACAGCAACAATAATGTGTGTGGGTGTGGTGATTGGGTGGTGGCAAATGAGCACTCTCAGTTTTTCCTTTTGAAATACTTATTGTATTATCTTCTTCCATTCTTGCATTTGTTACAGTTTTGTATTTGAACTCTTGAATTTTTTACTAGCAACTTGCATTTTTGACTTGAATGTGTGTGTGGGTGTGTGCTGTACTCCTCAGCAATGTTATTTTTGTAATGTTATTCTCAAGATTTGACCTGGCCTACTCAAATATTTTTTATGCCTTCTAAAACTAAAATCTGCATGGTTTAATATCATGTAGATAATAGATTTAATGTAATCCCAAATCCTAAAATGTAAATTATCAGCTTCTGTAAAATTCAAAATTATTGTGAAGGCTCCATTTTATTAAATTGAAAAATCACAAAATCTATACAGTACTTCAGAATAGTATCTGGAGCAAGTCAAAGATTTATCCATAGGAACATATCTAAAGAGAACTTGGCATCCTAGCAAACAAACATATGTTGTGTAGGTTTGTAGCACTTTTGAAATGTTGAATTGTAATATATAGGAACTACTAAATGCAAATTTCTCTTGTATTACAAATATATTATTCTTGTTATTATTGTATTATTTTGTATATCATAACTTCTAATCATTTTAAACAGTGGCATATTTAGGTATGTCTTACCTCTAGACTCACAGATAATGCCACCCTCTTAACACATAGTGAATGATCTGTTTTAGATGACAACAGTATAAATAAATTATATTTGTCATATCTGTATACAGATATATATATATAAATCCTCGTGGGCAATTATGATGCTGAATGAATAACATGTCTTGGTCTTCTTTGCTATATATATATATATATATATGAACTACCAACGATCTAACGCCATTCAGCATGACCTCTGTCACAAAGAAAGCCAGAATCTTCACTACTTTAAATGAAGAAAGAAAAGCAACCATAGCAATAGATGTATATAACACATTATCTGACTAACTGTGCCTGATCACAGTTATATATGCTGTGCTACCAGTAAGTACTATAACTCTGTACATACAGACTAGGGGCTGGAAAGTCTTCACAATTAATGTATGTAGGTTATCTAATGATCTTGCCTTGTGTTGATGAATGTTGCCTCTTTCAACTTGCTTTTATGATGTATATGGCTTATACCAGAATATGCCACTGGATATCATCCCCTCCTCTTCCCCTCTGGCAAACTAGCAGATCTGCAGTTCTGAAATTAAGGTCTAGATTTTACTATTTATATAAAATCTATCGTCTGGCAAAGTTTCGCATCTGCAGTTTTTTTCTATATGGATAACATCTAAAACCAACCATTGAAGTTTAAAAATGGATTTTATATAACTGGTTTCATTTCTCCTTATTTACTGACCATTTGCACTTTCATCACTTGCCAGAGGGAGAACAAATGATATTACTCCTTGTAGTTATTTGTTATTATTTACCACAGTTATTCATTTAATTCTCAAAGAATATTACTGATGAGCTTAACATGTCAGTAATGTAATTTTCTTAAGAATTTTACTATGTTTACTCCTGTTATCAAAGAAGTTAATTGGAACATTTTTGTAATACTGCCCATCAGGATACCAAAATTCAGTTTCCAAGAATGAGTTACTTTTAAACTGTTCTATCAAATTTGATGTTCTCAAATATGACAAACATTGTCCATTCCATTTTTATCATTTATTATTATTATTATTATTATTATTATTATTATTATTATTATTATTATTATTATTATTATTAAACTAATTTCATTGTGGTATTTAGCACAGCAGTGTATTTATGGTTTTATTTTGTGGTCTTTTCTATGAAGAAATTGAGGTATATGAGAATGGAATAGAATGCAATCACATTTGAAAGAGTGGATAGTTTACAGTTACGTTTCCTTCAATTAGTTCTGTGTATATGATCTGAATATATTAAAATACTTACTGAATTTTATTGCATATTTATGAAAAGTTGCTTGAAATGAGAACATATTTTCCAACATAATCACTAACAGATCTGAGCTCTCTATCGGTTAATCGACAATCTTCTGGTCCGTGTTTCTAATATATATTCTGAAAAAGAAAACTCAAAAATCATTTTTGTTGTCTACAAATAAACTGTCATCACTATTTTACTGTCCAACAAAGGTGTTGCCAACCACAGTTTTGTATTTGGTGTTGATTATGGATCTTATTGATAAAATATACCCCCTGCCACATGTCAGACTTACTTTGAATATTGCCAGTCTTTCAAATACTACTTTACTTTTCAACATTAATAGAATATTTATTAAAGTTGCCAGTTTGTTTGAGATGATTAGGTGTTTACGTATTCACATAGCTAGGAAAATGGGCACATTAATGCTGGAAACGGAAAATATCAACATTGACATATTAAAGCATTTATTGTTTATAAGGTTTGAAATCACCATTAATTCATCCAGGCAAATAAGTAAATGTTCAAGCACCCATTGTTAGCAGTTAGCTCAATGTGACAAATCTTATAATAAATGACCTTTACATGGAATTGATTACTTAAACTTCCTATTCTATTTGTATTGTCATATTAAAATAATGCCTTATTCAGTTTGAAGCTAGCATTATGGCTGTATCTACCTGTGTAAGTTCATTAAATTCCAAACCTAGGGAACTAGTTCCAGACTTTTATTTTGTCTGTTGCCCCCCTTAGAAATATATCACCCATATGAATCCTGTAATTTGATGATCTTAGCGATACCTGTTGTTTTAACTTCTAACATAGTTCCCTCATTGAGGCCACCTCCATGTAGTTCATCTGATTAGTACAAGTTACTACTATAGCCACATACTGCAGTTTGTTAAATTTTGGTTTCAGTCATAGTTATATCTAACTTTTTCTCAAATTGCCATGTTGCAGCCATGAGTGCTACTTCTGAAATAATTTGTTTGCTGCAAGTCTGTTCTTTATATAAACCAAGAGTTTTCTTTAATTAGCTATGTCATTTTGACCTTATTGTTCCTGTCATTGTTGATAAGTACCATAAGGTATTCTTTGGAACAAGAAAATAAAGTAACTTATTACTTGTTTTTGTATCATATCTTGTATGTAAGGTAATAGTTTTGTTTGTACAAAATTAGAATATATCAACATGTTTCAGACTATGCAGAACAAAAAAAAGAAATTTGTAATATAATCTGAACTCTGTTCAGTCTGTTAAATCTGAGGTAATAACCAAAGTAATATGTCAGGATGAATGTAGGTTAAAAAAGGAAACAAGATCAGAAGGGTTACCTTAGTACATATATAGACATCCAGGATTGATTAAATTTCATAAACTGCATTCATTTTTAAGGATTTTTAATAAATGCAAGAGCATTCATTTCAATGTAAATAACATGTAGTATTTGATAATGAAGTATTAAAAAAGCTACAGAACTGAACATTAAAAAGCAAGAAGTGGAAAAATAAAAAATAATATCAGCAAGTTTCCTTGGTATATATTTACTGGTTACTTTCATAGTTATTTATGATTTTTGCCTAAATCACTTCCATGTTGCTGCCATTTGTTGTCATTTTGACTTTGTTTCTTTCATTGTTGATCAGTAACATTAGGTGATCATGCAGTGATTAAATCATTGAAGTGTTATATGAAAGAATTTGTAAATGAAGTTTCTGGCACTACAGTTTCAAACAATCATTGTTTCAGGGGATTGCTTAATATGATGTAAATTATAAGGACTGGATTCAGAATTCCCCTTCATAACTCTCATACTTAGTACTGTTGAGTGTCTGATATTGAATTATATAATGAAGTAGGCATTTCTTCCTCCTACTTTTAACTGATGTTAAGGGGGCATAGAAGGTGGATATAATAAAGCAGGTAAGAAGTGTTGGTTGTGACAGATGCATTATATTTGATGCACTATGCTTCTATTAGTTTTATTTTAGCTGATTGTGAGTATAGCCTACATGTTATATTTGTTTTGTTATGTGTGTCTACAAGAAACCGTAAGTGAATTTTACTAACATAAAGTGTTTGAAGTGCATGATAGAGGTACACATTTTTTATTGTTATTATTCACATTAAGGTGTTGTATTTGTGTTGTTAATTCTGTAATATCCTGTTTCCATATCATGTCAACAAGCAGGAATGAGGTGCACTGAAAATTAAAAAAATAATTCATTGTATTTAACTTAAATCCTCTCCTACTTTTGTTTAATTTCTCAAGCTTCCAGAGGGAGATAATAGAAATTGTCTAAAAGTGTCCTTGGTAACTACTGGAACTATTGCTTCTTTGTATCTTTTGGAGCACTTAAATCTGGCCCATCTCAGGGAAATATAGCCAATTGTTTGAGAGACAACCTATAGCAGAGGTGCTCACACTGGGCATTCCGTCCTGCAAGTGCCTAGCACTGCAAGTGGGTGGGCAGTCAGGCGATGAGCTAGCTTATACTGTTCAACCACAGTGATGAAGTGGCTACGTCGCAGGTCGTTAGCGAGGCCGATCACTGCTGTGATGCCCGAGTTTTAAATGGAGGCAGAAAATAATGAAAGAAGAGAGCAGAAATCCACGTCATTCTCAATTTACGATTTCAGAAATAAGTTACTTATGTTCATTGCAGTTTATGTATTTTGACCAGATAAATAAAGACTTAGGCCTACACCCTGAAATATTTTTACAGTATATGTAATGAATTACAGTTTTCACTACAGTATAAGTCCGTTATAGCGAGAACTCATAACGGTGAAAATTTTACTCGCTATAGCTGATTATCGTTATATCCTATTTTTCGTACAAGTCAGAAAATCCCACACATTAAAATCGGCATGAAACGGCAATCAGTTTGTTCAAAACTTGCGTTTTCGTGGATGATATCCACACAACTTACTCGTTATTTTTCTAAATCCGATACTACGTAAAAATGTATGTTTAATTTCATTCTGAAAAAAATATAGTATCATTCCATAAGCCTCTTTGGTGAACGTTATAGTTTTTTTCTTCGAACAGAGTCACCTAATCTAACCGAATATGTATCATGACATATTTCAAGCGCACATAGAGAAATGATAACCACCTTGCTACAAATTTACATGGCAATAGCCTTTCCGAAATTTAACTAGACGCGAGAAAATATAAACTACCCCCTGAAATCAGTGATGTACTCTGCCATATCTTGAGGTGTATCACATTCTTACTTAATTTTTTTAGTATATAACATTAAAAATACGCTATATTCTATTTCTGATGAGTTAACACGCATTTGTTACGACAACTTATCCTTTATTTTGATTTTCTTTTAGAGAATAACAGTCGACGTGTAGGTACTAATCGACTCCAACATCGCCTTCGAATGTCGGCAAGAGCTCGCAAGTGCACATAGCAAGAGAACGATACTGTACCGAAGATGATCGATCGCATCTTGAGATAAACATTTCAGCTTTCTTATTCAAACAGCGTCACCTAACCTAATATAAACTGTACGATATGTATCGTGAAAACATATTTCAAGCGCCAGTAGAGAGATGATAACCTTGCTATAAATTTACATGAATAGCCTTTCTGGAATCAATGATGCACTCTGCCATTTCTTGAGGAGTATCCCATTCTTACTTAATTACAGTATTTAGCATTACATTTTAAGTCATAGTTTACTTCGGCTTTTATTTTTAACGAGTTAACAATTGCTATCGGACACGTTATTTACACATTTATTACGAAAACATGTTCTCTTTCATTTTCTTTACGAAACAGCAGTCGACAGGTATTACTAATCGACTCCGACATCGCCTTCTAATGTCGACGAGAGAGCTCGCTAGTGGGTATAGCAAGGAAAATATTCCGAAGATGATCAATCGCTGCAATATAATGGCTTGGTGCATACATATCACTAACGGAAAAAATCGCGCAAGCTTAATCTCTCGCTGTAACCGAAGGCTAATACACAGTTTAATATACGAACTTTGAAGGGACATACAAAAACTGGCGTGATACCGGGGCTCTCACATGCCGTACTCGCTATAGCGGAGTTTTATTACATTTTAAGAGGTGCTCATGAACCGTTCTAATATAATACGGAGTAAAGGTGAATAAGCTGTAGCTTGTGGTTGTTTGGGTTTAAATTATCTGATAAACTCGCCAACAATCCAATCATGCTTACCAGCTCGCCTGCACTGTGCTAGCCTCAACGGGCGCTCAGCTAAGCATCCCTGACCTATAGTTACTTTATTCTTTGTGTCATTATCTGAAGAACCAAAATAGGGGCGAATTTACATTGAATGTAATGTATATACTACCAGGTTCTTATTTAATGGATATTAAATATAAACCTGATAATTGAACTATCATCAGTAGCAGAATATAGGCAACCATTGACAGACTGAATTAGAGAATTTGAACTGATATGGTTTACCAGGCTAAGGAATCATGTATCACAGACCAAGGTACTACAAAACTACACTACCTGACAAAAAATGTTAAGCGCTCAGTAGGAGTGGTTGAAAGTGAATGGAACTACATATGCTGAAAGACCATGTGCCTTTATTGAACTGATTACACAATATGGGATGAAAGAGAGAAGGCCGTTAGCAGTCACAGGTGGAATGTTGGGGCCAGGTCAGTAGGGTGTCGCACCCTCACCCCCGGCCGCAATGCATGCCCTTATGCGGTTCGGAATGGTATCAAACAGCCTTTGGATTCTCTCCTGAGGCAAGTTCATCCACAGCTGTCTCTCCAGGTCCCGCAGGTTGGTACACGTGTTCAATGACGGAGAGGTCTAGGGATCTTCCTGGCCACGGGAGGACCTCAACATGCTCTGGGCAGTCCACAGGCATGTTGTGTGTGGACGTGCATTATCTTGTTGGAACAGTAGGTTCTTTCCAACACGCAGTTTGCTGTCAGTACATGGACGCATCCATATACCGCTCTAAATCAAATCTCTTTATTTGCAAATGAGGTGTCTACCTCGGTGGCAAATGGTACACTAAAATACATTATTGTCAAGCACTAAATTTTAAATTAACAGGAGACGCAGAAAATTTTCCTAGAATACAATATTATACAATTTATGCTAATTTTTTCTATTAAACACACACATCATCCTTAATAAATTTATATTGTTTACAAAATTCTACTTATAATATCTTACAAACATAGTCAACTCATATACAGTACGGTATGTGAAATTACTTCTAATAATACTATACAACTGGTATAAGATTAAAGTTAACACTGAATTTATTTACATATTTATATTTCACCCATTCTGGAACCTAAGTAGCATAACGACCTGCTGCATCTTAACCAGAGCCCCTTTTGCCACCACTTTTCAGAGTTCCTGAAGGGCCTTCACAGCTACCGTAGCGGTCCCAGGGCCCTCGAAGTCCCCACTGTACTTCACCCCTACAGGCAGTCCCCTACTTGGGCTGTCCAAACTCCTTAGACCAGGGGATGGAATTAATTTAATCACACATTTATTATTTACAATATCCTGCACTGGTCAAATGCCCTCTAACATTTAATTTATTATCTCTGTTGTTTATTCTCTTCTTGAATATCTGTACAGATTTTGGAAAAGGATCAAACACTACCCCTGGTAAACTGTTCCACTCCTTCACGCCCTTCCCAATGAAAGAAAATTTACCCCAATCGCTTCTGCTAAAATTCGTTCTAATTTTGTACTTGTGGTCAGTTCTACCAATATAATTATTTTCCAACCGAAGCCTCTCACGGATATCTCCCCATGCTTCTTCTCCTGTATAGGCTCTATATAATCGTATAAGTCTAGTTTTCTCCCTTCTCTTACTTAAAGTTTCCCACCCAAGTTCCTTTAACATTTCTGATACACTACTCTTTCTCCTGAAATCCCCTGTTACAAACCTTGCTGCTTTCCTCTGCACACCATCTAGTTCTTTTATTAGGTATTCTTGGTGAGGATCCCAAACACTGTTTGCATATTCCAATAATGGACGAACCATACTTAAGTAACTTTTTTCTTTTAATTCTTTGTTGCATCCTTTAAGTAGTCTCATTATGACATGTAACGATCTGTATGCTTTCCCAACAATGTCATCAACATGACCCTTCCAGTGCAAATTACTTTCAAATCTCACACCTAAGTATTTGCATTTGCCATCTTTTGGGATAACTACCTCATCCAAAGTATACGCATGCGCTGACTTCGTACCGGTTCCGGGATTGATACACGATTGGGTTGTGTTGGAAGGGATTCTCGTTCATGAACTCCAAGGAATAGGAGTAACGCAATAGGGAACATGCATGATCCGGGGTTTTAATTAAAAATATGCTAATCTGATTCAAAATTTCATGCAGAATTCAAAAATGTGATCAGAATGTACAAATAATAACTCCAAACATGATAAAAATCTACGAAAATGTCACGTCACGCAAGTACGCGATCTCATTGGTCTGACGTCATCGTACAGGTTGACTGAATTAGCAGACGAAATAACTCATAGTCTGCTGTGAGAAGCAGGATACACTTCGCGTATTTCTACTTTACATTAGTGTCTAGTATGGTTAAATTAGAGATCTATACATTGGATAATAATCTGAGTGGTATATTTTAGACTTAAAATGAATCCTACGCAGACAGTGAGGCAGAAAACTTATAAATGGTGTAGAGTTCCGATGTGCAATAGCACATCGCATACCGTACCAAACAAATTGTTTATAAATGTTCCAAAGACGCTAAAACTAGGGAGAAATGGATTTTGGCGAGCCGGAGAAATGCTGGTGATATATCGGAAAAGTCTACAGTTTACTTTTTGAAGATTTTAACGTAAGATTAATTTGTTTGAATTTTCAAATCACTTTTCCATGTCAGCTGTTCTAGTGGTAAAACTTTAAATTTTAACGTATGATGCTTTATTTAAATGCTTCAATTACATCTTGGAATATGAAAGTAATAAACAGTGCATTAAATAATGCTGATTATTAAAGTATTCTCCAAACCTAACCTATGTTTTGGGTGATCCATGTCAAGATAATAAATCAAAGGGGTTATGAACCATTTTGACAGCTCTAATTCTATCTTGGCATGGGACAGTTATGTATGTCTTTATTGAACAGCTTAATTGATAAAGAAATTTAGGCTATATCTAAATACTCTATAATGTAACAAAGAATAGGCGTGTACATCATGAAAGGAAACAACGTGAATTTAACAAATGTATAACTCTACACAAAACCAATGCTTGTCTGTTGGGGTCTTATAAGTTAACAATGCTCAATTATAATAATTATCATAATATTAATGAAATAAATAACATAATTGCACACAGGTGAAAATAGTGATGTAGGTGTTTAAAATATTATCCAACTTCGCCTAAGTTTTAGGTTATACAAGCCAAGTCAATAAACCGAAGGGTAAAAATACTGCGCGAGTTGGCCGTGCGGTTAGGAGCGCGCAGCTGTGAGCTCGCATCCGGAAGATAGTGGGTTTTGAACCCCACTGCCGGCAGCCCTGAAGATGGTTTTCCGTGGTTTCCCATTTTCACACCAGGCAAATACTGAGGCTGTACCTAAGGCCACGGCCGCTTTGTTCCCATTCCTAGGCCTTTCCTGTCCCATCGTCGCCATAAGACCTGTATGTGACGGTGTGACGTAAAGGAAAAAAAAAAAGTAAAAGTCACAGCACCCAAAGACATTCCTGTATTGAGCGACTAAAATGTCACCAGGACACTTTTCTTTCTTGATAAGCGCAGCTTGTTAAAAGCCAAATGTAATTAATGTTATTGGCTTCACGCCCCGCTAACTACTTCTACGATTTTCGGAGACGCCGATGTGCAGGAATTTAGTCCTGCAGGAGTTCTTTTACATGCCAGTAAATCTACCGACACGAGGCTGACGTATTTGAGCACCTTCAACTACCACCGGACTGAAGCAGGATCGAACCTGCCAAGTTGGGGTCAGAAGGCCAGCACCTCAACAGTCTGAACCACTCAGCCCGACTTGTGAAAACTAGATGAAGTCATATTTATCTTTATCATGTTTAACTTTTTCCCTCCACAAAGATATTTAATTCTCTTTCATGGGCCCCGGAAGTGGGTAGGCCAGTTGTCCCAACCATAAATATATTTTTTGGGGGGAATGATAGATTATAGCCCTATAGTACTATGATCTTTCTTTCTTTCTTTCCTTCTTTCTTTCTTTCTTAATCAGTTTATCCTTCAGGGTTGGTTTTCTCTCGGACTCAGCGAGGGATTTCACCTCTACCACTTCAAGGGCAGTGTCCTGGAACGTGAGACTTTGAGTATGGTGATGAAACTGGTGAGGAGGGCCATTACCTCGCCCAGGCGGCCTCACCTGTTATGCTCAACAGGGGTCTTGTTGGAGGATGGGAGGCTCGGAAGGGATAGACAAGGAAGAGGGAAGGAAACGGCCGTGGCCTTAGGTGCCTGGAGGAGAAGTAGGAAAATACGAAAAACCACTTCGAGGATGGCTGAGGTGGGATTCGAAACCCTTCTACTCAGTTGACCTCCCGAGGCTGAGTAGACCCTGTTCCAGCCCTCGTACTATTTGTTTTCAACTTTCATGGCAGAGCCGAGAATCGAAACCGGGCCTCCGGGAGTGGCACACATTAACCACTACACCACAGAAGCGGACTAGTACTATAATGCTACCTATATGTTTATGTTAGTGCTGAAATCCGATTTCTTACTTTACTAATGCTGAAAGCCCGAAAATGTAATGTTATTCTTTAATATGGGAATCAGTCTAGAAGGAAATTTTGAAAGTGATGTTATTTCTATCCAGGTTTGTTGTTATCCTAATACTATGGGTTACAGTACATTGCACGTACATAAAAGACGCCACTTACAAACTTGCTAGTTATCCGCGAATTTCTGCGGCCACAAAAGTCACATTTTTCAAGAATGATGACATCTACACATGGTAGATTGTCTGACTGTGCTGTTTTGAACCTTTCTTCTGTCATTTCGAAGTTATTCGCGATCATGAATAATAAACAATCGGCTTTTAGCAACGGCTGATGCACAACGGCTGGTAGAGCTCCATGCGGTACTGGATTGTGACGTCACAGCGCGCCGCTTACGTCAGAGGCCGTTTCACTCGCCGTGCGGAAAGGCACTATTAAATATTTTTTTAATGGTAGAAAACAAGGCAACATACCACAATGCAATACGTTTACGTACTATTTCATTGGTGTACTTTTCAAAACAAATATTTTTGAAAATGATGCATGTTCCCAATTACTGTACTGACCTGGTGTAATGCCGATATTTTCCCATACTGTCCGTAATGTCTTGTATGATGCTCACTTCTTTCATATCGATTTGTAATATCTTGAGCAACTCCTCGGCTAATGCGGAAATGCTCAAAAAACTCATTTTTATTATACTGAGGAACAGTTTCTTCTGAAGGATACATCGTATTTCAATTACCGGTATATTTTGTTTCACCTGGTAGCTTTTGTGCCTTTATAAACTATAGCCCTAACGTAACACAATACATAAATAACTAAAGAAAGATGTTTAATTACCGTCACCTAAATAAATTTCTTTTCTTTTTGCGAAAAATAGTGCCTCTTCTTCACTGGATGAAGATTGTAAATAATCGTCGTCACTATCCATCCTAACCTCAGTAACCAAACAGCTGATTAATTTATTAATGGGAGAAGAGCGCGCAATGTGCATAAAAACAGCTGATTAAGGAACTCCAAAGAAATCAGCGTACAGCAGGAGGCGACGATACAGTGTTTCTGCGCATGTCACAAATGTACGGCTCAGTACATGCTTTAGACTGCGGACTAGTTCCGACCGCCAGGGATCGATGCGAAGAGTTAGTTGGAACGCTTGACTTCAGTACACGGACGAATACATGAACGCAATTTTGACTGTGTTGGAAAGGATTTTTCGTATTGCGCATGTGCAAGGAGACCATGTACTGGTACAGGGACTGTATTGGAAAGAACCTAGTGCCTCAGGATGCTCTGCCATAAGGGATAGGACGTGTGGACGCAGTGTGTCTGTGCCGTCAAAGTAGTGATGGGCAACGCTCTCTCTCGAGAATCTCGAGATCAATTCTCCTGTATTACAATCTGTGCTACGTCCCAGTAAATACAGTAGAGATAATACACGACACTGAGCGAGATATCGATGGACAGCTACTGGAGCTCACTCTAGCGGATAGACCTGAACAGTACTGATTCTCTCATAAGAGCACGTGTATTTTTGTGTGAAGTTTTTGGTGTTAGTTATGCGTTTACAGTGGGTTGACATAAATAAATAGTAGTGTGTGCCATTCCTTGATATCTCCCCTCAACATGAGGGGAAAGGTATGTGCTGTGTTTGGCTGCAGTAATTACAAAGTAGAGAAAAATGCGCGGTCGTTCTTCAAGTTCCCTCGTGACAAGAACATGTAAGTAATATTGTGTTTGTATACATATTCTTCCAGTGACAGAGATTTTTATAGTACTTCATAATATTCTGACCTGCTCGACCCATATTTTAACTGGCATAAAATGTAATACGCATATTTTATTGTATAGTGCAGCAGTTAACCTTCAATACCGATGTGTTGTAGGTGTGATCTGTGGGTTTTGAAATGTCACATAACTGATTTGGATAAGGTGTACAAGAAAGAAGGGACGTAACGCTTATATAAGAATTACAAGATCTGTTCAGATCATTTCCAGGCCGGCGACTTTAAAAATCCTTGACTATACAGCCAAGGTTATGTTACATTTTTACTCTAATTGTACGTAAATACTCCTCAAAGCATCACTATCGACAACATTTTCATACTTTTCTTTCTTTTATCCCTCTTCTCAGATTAAAGCCGGGATTTTATAGATTTTCTTTCTGTTAGTAGGCTTCATGTTAAGAGGAAAATTGTCCAGCTATTAAATGTTAATTCATTGCATCATATGTGTAAGGAATGTGCCGATATTTTTATTGGCAAGTGTCTTAATGTGATGATACAATGTTTTTAAATGAGAAAAACGACAAATCCAACCGTAAGAGTTCAGGCAGGAATGCTAAAGCTAAAAAAGTAATGCATAAATAAAAGATCAAGCCATTTCACATCTTGTTTATATGTCTAATTTCAGTCTTTGAATAATAACTTTTTAAATAATTCTTCATTCATTTATCCAGAATTGCTTTAGCAACTTCGAAGTAAATACCTCAATACCACGTTCTTTCTAGACGTAATTTATTAATCCATTTCCGTATATACATTTCCATTGATATTTGAATTTAGCGCGATTTTTTCCGGTCAAGTCCCTAGAAGCGCCACTGTCGAATTGTCTCCCATTTTAGCAAGGCTAAATGCGTAAGTGTCGCGTATTGTCTCTACTGTATTTGATCCCAGTAACTACGAGTGTAAACTTTATAGTATACCATAAGCAGTTATTACGTGAAATAACGTTTTCATGTGGAAACGTGTGGGCTGATAAATTTTGTCGAAAGCCTGGAAAAGTACTACATGTTCAGCAATGGCCCCCTTAATACCATTAACGAAAGTGAAAACAGAATGTCAATAGCTTAAATTATTCACGACTTATTTGAGGTGGACATCTTAGCTGAATAATTCTGTATAGTTTGTGAATAATTGCAGATAGGATGTATACCTACCCGGATATTAGTGGCGCTCATTATTCAAACTTGGGACGGGGCAAGATGTGTATGGCTGCATATACAACCACCATTACACAGTGGAGCGTGTAGTCTACAATAACCGATTTGCTCCAATTCTTCCGACAGGTGTAATGGGCAACGCTCTCGAGACCGATTCGTCTGTGCTGCGAGCTGTGCGACGTACCAGTAACTACGAGCGTAAGCTTGATAGTATATAATCATCAGTTCTCATTTGGAAACGTGTGTGCCGATAAATTTTGTCAAAAGCCTGGAAAAGTACTGCATGTTAAACTATGAGCCCCTTAATACCATTAACGAAAGTGAAAACGGAATGTCAGTATAATAAACGGTTCAAGAGTTATTTCAGGTGGACATCTTAGCTGAATAACCCTTACGTTATAATTTGTTAATAACTGTAGATAGGACGTACACCTGCCTGGATACCTCGCAATTGTTGTCGGCAGAGTAGCTTCTTGTGGTGCAGACCAAGCCGGAAGTGTTCTGTGACAACTGGTGGTGTTTATTTTTGTAAGAGGAAGTACAACTTAGGCAACCATCCTCTACACAACACTAATCAGAGAGAGAGAAAAGGAAGGCATCCGACATTTCGAAAAATGAAGGTGTCGGCCAAAGGAAGACAAGGGCCACGAAGGGCGTGAAAATGAAAGAACGCCCTAGGCTCCGAGTGCTGTAATACCGTCGGGGTCGGAAAAGAACAAGATTTGACTGACGGAGGTCGGATAGGGTAGATGAAAGTGAGGATCCTGGCACAAGTGGAAGCAATGTCAAGACTCAGCTGAGGGCCCTGTGGTCGCCAACCCACACTCCCAAGTTAAGAGCCACTTTCAGTCGCCTCTTACAAGAGGCAGGTGATACCGTGGGTATTATATCGCCCCCACCCACAGGGGTGTTTTTTCTCTTTTTTTTTTGTGACGATTCCCCTTCATAATATGCATTTTTAAGCAGTAGCGATGATTGGGAATTAAAATTGAGGGGGCAAAAGACTGCACAGACAACAAGTACCTACCCGGGATTTTGGGATAATGCTACGGGGGGTTGTACATAAAAGTGAAAAAAATAATCTACAAAATGGTAAGTTTTGAAGCTCTCTGAGCGAATTTCGACAGACAGGTAACAGTTTACGAACTTATGTGCGGTAATAAGAGCTATTTTTGAGATTTTGATTCAATACTATACAATAAAACTCTCATCAAAAGAACAATATTACACATGTATTACAATTTAATAGAAGTAAGGCGTGATAAAACAAAATCATTTATTGACTACATACTAAGGAACTAACAGACACTAAAGAGACTGACGAATGCGCGCGGCAAGCGAGTGAATCATACCTCAGTGTCCATAACTTTGGCAAATAAAAGACTACCCTTCCTCACAGCACATGCAAATGTAAAGTCTTCACTACTCTCCGTGGCGCTATACAAATCGGTTAGCCGCTACAAACGACATTTTGTGCGTATTTCCGCCAAAACGTTGGTAATAATTTAAGAAAACAAAGTAAGAGCTAAAAATAAAAAGGAGTTGAATAAATTGCTTTTAAAAAATAATTATGAGTTGCAGCTGGCTAAAATGGAATACAAATGTAAGGTTTTCTCCAAAAAGTGGGGGTACCTGCATCCCCCCCCCCCCTCTATCGCTGCTACTGTTCTTAAGTGCCGGATCATCTCAGGAGTATTTCTGCTGATGTATTTTACTCCTTTTGAATAAACAACACAGCTGACTGTGTTATGTGGCATCTCTTCAAAATAACGCACATCCATGACTTGCGTTGCATTTCGGATATCGTCTTAAAGTTGCCGCGTACAATTAGACACAATTACGCATTGCACCTTCATATACCAAAGTACACAATTATGATGCAAATACTCTGACATTGTAAGGAATTATTTCCTTCGTCACCAAAATATCGGTAAACACAAACAGTGGTCATATGAAATTGAATGTGGGGTCTGAAACGATGTACACCTACCTGTCGAAAGAACTGGAGGAAACTCAGGCATTTTAGATTACACGTTCCACTCATGCGGAATGGTGGTTGTATATGCAGCAAGGCGCATCTTGTCCCGTCTCGAGTTCGAATAATGCACGTCTCTAGTATCCAGTAGCCTACTCATTCATGTACTCACTGCTGCAAACAGTGCCAGAATGCTTATCCTTTATAATTGTGTTATACTGTGTCGAAATAGACCTCGGTAGAAATGAAACAAATAAACGACCTAGCCTCTTTTGACACGTATTGACGGCATGGAGAAGGCCCGTGGTTGGTTATTCTCATACTCGGCACAAACAACAAACATTAAACTCATACATACTCCATGCATCCTAACAATGAGAGTGAGTGATTGGGATGGATGTAGAGCATTGAACAGTGGAATAGGTAAGTCGAGGGTAAGAAATCACAGTAGCGGCGACTGGGAGTTAGAAGTGGGGGGGGGGGACACACACAAAAATGAGACAGCACAAAGTACCCCGGTTTAAGGGCCACAGGAAGGGAGTGGGGGTAGGACATAAAAATAGGAAGAAATGTAGGTACTAAATGGTAAGTTTTGAATGCTCTAAGCGAATTTTGATAGAGGCTTAAAGGTTGAGTCACCGAGCTCGATAGCTGCAGTCGCTTAAGTGAGGCCAGTTTCCAGTAATCGGGAGATAGTGGGTTCGAACCCCACTGTCGGCAGCCCTGAAGGTGGTTTTCCGTGGTTTCCCATTTTCACACCAGGCAAATGCTGGGGCTGTACCTTAAAATTAAGGCCACGGCCGCTTCCTTCCTATTCCTAGGCCTTTCCCATCCCATCGTCGTCGCCATAAGACATATCTGTGCCGGTGCGACGTAAAGCAAATAGCAAAAAAAAAAAAAAGTTGAGCCTATCAACTTTAGTGCTGTAATAATAGTACTATATAATACAACTTTCACCAAAGTGAAAGTACACATGCATTTTAATTAAATAGAAGTCCGGAGTGATTATACAATTAATATGAGGTTTAGTATATGACTACACATCCTAGTCTGTGAACCATGAGCAACTGTTAACTGGCTTATTTAAAGGTCTTGAAAGCTGAGATATTCAGTTCCCTTCAAAATGCAGGTAGACAGCATATTCTAAGTTGCGGCATTCATCGTGCTTGACAGTTAAAACTATCCAACACAAGGGCGATCCCAATGCCATTTGTGTTAAAATCACAGGGGAGTGTGTATAGGTTACTAGCAGTCACATAAACATTCTCTGAAGTATGGTTGTGTATAGTGTAATATACGAGAGTAGGGGCATAAGTCATGGCAACTGCTTTATTTTTCGCACGGATGTGGAATTTACCGGATAAATGGAAATATGCAGATGGGAGTGGCAAGTGTAAGGTGCTGTGGTATGTGTGCATAAGTAATGTAGGTTTACCAGGTAAAGGGTATAAAGTGAGGAACCTGTGAGCCATAATGTAACATTTACGGTAAACCCTAACCTTAGTCCCCCTAGATTGTCCACAATACGTTGCCAGCGGTGCAAGGCAAATCAGATTCCACTTGTCTTACCATGTGAGAATTTTGCAATATCAAATTTTACAGCATTGGGAATGTTATCTTGTGTCCCAATCTGTTTCCCACATGGTGGTTCCTTTACTTTCTGAATTATATCAAAATCGCACATAGATAGGTCTGGTGAGTATGGCGGGTGTTCCAGTACTTGCCATCCCCAGTGCTGAAGTCTTTGTACAGCCTATGCTGTCTGGTGTTGTCACGGAGAAGGCTGACTTAACACAAGTAGTGTCCATCTTCTGTCCACTTCCGTGCACTGAGTAATTTCTCCACATGACACGTCAGTCCAGACGGTAACAGGTCTCCAGGACCGATGAACGTCGCTGCTTGTTTAACTTCCATGCTGAAATGCTGCCGTCCGTCTCGCAGTGTTTCGGTATGGAAGGTTATTATTTCCTTCAGGTTCCACAAGCTCCCTATGATATTCTTTGGTATTACAACCACAGCGAGCTGCAAATGTGAGGAGGAAAAATATATGACATGACTTATGCCTCTACACTCGTGTTATAACAATGGGTTGGCCCGTAAGTCTTGGCGGTTTTTTGATAAGACATGTATTGTATGCGCACTTTTTAGTGATAGATTTTTGTACTCGTTGGAGAAGTAAGAAGGGTTCCGTTAATACTGCCAACTGAATGGAAATGAAATCTGAATTGAATCGATAATATGATCTATCGATATGAATTGTATAAACCTTTATTATTTTCAGCAAACAACTGTGTCACACACACAATATATAATACTATATAACATTTCCCGTTGCGAAACGTGTTCCTAGCATGAATTCTATAGTTTGGCTTTGTTGTGTAAACAACAACAGTACGAGTACTTAAAGTGTACGCCAGATGTCGCACAGCGATGATAAGCAATTCTTAGTTTGTGTTTCAAAGGTTGCCAATACGAATCTCAAAGATAACCGAAGTCGACCACTTCAGCACTAGGGTGTAAATCTATCACTAAAAGTGCGCAGATAGTACATCATTCAATAATGTATTCTCCATAGTTGTTTACAACCCCTTCCCAACGTTGAACAAGTTTTTTGATGCCTCGACGGTCGAAATCAGCAAATAAAGCCTTCAATTCCACGTCGTTATTGAACGAAACACCAAGCATTGGATTCGAACAGATGGAAATCCGTAGGCGCCAAGTCGGGAGGATGTGGCAGCACTTCCCAACCAATCGTTTCCTCGGTTATATTGGCGATGTGAGGGTGGGTACTTTCGTGTTGCAGAAAAGCGCCGTGTCAACGATCAGGTGGTTTTTGCTGGATAGTGTTGTCTCATTGCATTTGTTGGACGTAAAGTCCCGCACTCACTGATTCCGATCAAACAATACGCACATCATTTTGCGCGGGTGAAGACCTTGTTTTAATCGTGGTGTCACCCGTTTGCTGGGGCTTAGACATTCTTTGCGCAGCTTCACATTGGCATACAGGCACCATTTATCACCGCCGGTAACAATTCGGTAGAGGAATCGCTCGTTGTGTACATAAGTTGAACGATGGCGGGCAAGCAAACCGGCAGCAATTGTGACTCTTCGATTTTTGTTGTTGTTTAAAGCATTCGGAACCCGTGCCCTCAACTAGTGATGGGCAACGCTCTTGCTCGAGACTCTCGAGGCTGACGTCGCAGATCTCGAGAATCTCGAGACCGATCCTCCTGTAGTGCAAGCTGTGCGACGTACCAGTAACTACGACTGTAAACTTGATAGTACAGTATATATCATTGGCAGTTATTGAGTGAAATAATGTTCTCTTATGAAAACGTGTGAGCCAATACATTTTCATACATTTTTGTCAAAAGCCTGTGAAAGTACTGCATGTTCAAGTATGAAGCCCTTAATACCATTAACGAAAGTGAAAACAGAATGTCAGTAACTTACCTTAAAATGTTCACGACTTATTTGAGGTGGACATCTTAGGTGAATAACCATGCATAATTTGTGAATAACTGTAGATAGGATGTACACCTACGTGGATACTAGAGGCGTGCATTATTCGAACCTGAGACAGGGAAGGGTGTGCTTTGCTACATGCGCAACCCCCATTACATATGAGTGGAACGTGTAATCTAAAATGCCCGACTTTGCTCCAATTCTTTCAGCAGAGGTTGTGGGCAACGCTCTCGAGACGATTCTCGTGTGCTGCGAGCTGTGCGACGTCCCAGTAACTACGAGTGTAAGCTTGATAGTTATCATCATCAGTTCTCATATGGAAACGCATGCGACGATGAATTTTGTCAAAATCGTAGAAAAGCACTACATGTTGAACTATGAGCTCCTTAATATTATTAACGAAAGTGAATACAGAATGCCATTATCATAAAAACTGTTCACGAATTATGTGAGACGGACTTCTTAGCTGAATAACCCGTATAATTTGTTAATAACTGTTATTAGGTTGTAGACATACCTGGAGACCTCACAATCTTTGTCGGCGGGGTAGTTTCTTGTGATTCAGACCGAGCCGGAGGTGTTCTGTAACGATTCCTCTTCATTAATATTATAAGTTTGTAAGTGCCGGACCATCCCAGAATTTTTTCTGCCGATGTATTTTACTTCTTTTGAATAAGCAACACAGTGGGCTATTCTATGTGACATCTCTTAAAATTAACCGACTTACGTTGGGTTTCGGACATCGTCTTCAAGTTGTCGCGTATATATCGAAGTACCTACCAAATGATGACGCGAATACTCTATAACATTGTAAGGAATTATTTCCTTCGTCGCCAAAATATCGGTAAACACAAGCAGTGGTCATTTATTACTGAATGCGGGGTCTCATAACGATGTACACCTGCCTGTCGGAAGAATTGGAGCAAACTGAAGCAATTTAGATTGCACATTCCACTCATGCGTAATGATGGTTGCATATGCAGCAAGGCGCATCTTGCCTCGTCTCGAGTTCGATTAATGCACGCCTCTATTATCCAGTTACGTGTACGTACAGTAGCCGTCAGGTTCTGTACTTAAACCACTCATTCATGATTACAATGCGGTCGTGAAAATTCAATATTCATTTATTTATTTATTTATTTATTGTGCTTCAGACAGGTACAAACCTAATGATGTGAAACACATATACATATATTATTACATTAGATAAAAACAAATACACTGACTGACAGAGCAAATGCAACACCCAGAAGGAGTGGTTCGAAAGGGATGAAAGTTGGGGAAAAAACAGAGACGGCACGGACGAATAATTGATGTTTATTTCAAACCGATATGCAGGTTACACAATGCGCACGGCATCGACTCAGTAGGATGTAGGACCACCGCGAGCGGCGATGCATGCAGAAACACGTCGAGGTACAGAGTCAATAAGAGTGCGGATGGTGTCCTGAGGGATGGTTCTCCATTCTCTGTCAACCATTTGCCACAGTTGGTCGTCCGTACGAGGCTGGGGCAGAGTTTGCAAACGGCGTCCAATGAGATCCCACACGTGTTCGATTGGTGAGAGATCCGGAGAGTACGCTGGCCACGGAAGCATCTGTACACCTCGTAGAGCCTGTTGGGAGATGCGAGCAGTGTGTGGGCCGGCATTATCCTGCTGAAACAGAGCATTGGGCAGCCCCTGAAGGTACGGGAGTGCCACCGGCCGCAGCACATGCTGCACGTAGCGGTGGGCATTTAACGTGCCTTGAATACGCACTAGAGGTGACGTGGAATCATACGCAATAGCGCCCCAAACCATGATGCCGCGTTGTCTAGCGGTAGGGCGCTCCACAGTTACTGCCGGATTTGACCTTTCTCCACGCCGACGCCACACTCGTCTGCGGTGACTATCACTGACAGAACAGAAGCGTGACTCATCGGAGAACACGACGTTCCGCCATTCCCTCATCCAAGTCGCTCTAGCCCGGCACCATGCCAGGCGTGCACGTCTATGCTGTGGAGTCAATAGCAGTCTTCTGAGCGGACGCCGGGAGTGCAGGCCTCCTTCAACCAATCGACGGGAAATTGTTCTGGTCGATATTGGAACAGCCAGGGTGTCTTGCACATGCTGAAGAATGGCGGTTGACGTGGCTTGGCGGCGGATGCGCCGATCGTCGCGTGCTGACGTCACTCGGGCTGCGCCTGGACCCCTCGCACGTGCCACATGTCCCTGAGCCAACCATCTTCGCCACAGGCGCTGCACCGTGGACATATCCCTATGGGTATCGGCTGCGATTTGACGAAGCGACCAACCTGCCCTTCTCAGCCCGATCACCATACCCCTCGTAAAGTCGTCTGTCTGCTGGAAATGCCTCCGTTGACGGCGGCCTGGCATTCTTAGCTATACACGTGTCCTGTGGCACACGACAACACGTTCTACAATGACTGTCGGCTGAGAAATCACGGTACGAAGTGGGCCATTCGCCAACGCCGTGTCCCATTTATCGTTCTCTACGTGCGCAGCACAGCGGCGCATTTCACATCATGAGCATACCTCAGTGACGTCAGTCTACCCTGCAATTGGCATAAAGTTCTGACCACTCCTTCTTGGTGTTGCATTTGCTCTGTCAGTCAGTGTACTTCAAAAACGCTGCTGGATTCACACTGCATTTGATCTATTATTACTCTACTGTAATAGTGAAGTGGAATGCCTTTTGTGAGGTGATGTTAAAATATCAATGAAGTTCTCTAACTTGTGGCTAAAACAGAATAGCTTACAGCAGTGTATTAACCTACCTCAAACAGAAGACAAGGCGCCGAGGGTTCACGTTGACGTCATCGACGGCCAAGCGTGGTAGGGAGACCTGCGCGTGATCCGTACCTCTTACTCTAACTATTTTGGTAGCTACAATGGCGAGAAGAAGCACGTTTCAATGTAGCTATAGGCTAGCCCTCAGGGTAGCCATGCATTAGGGGCAGAAATTATTGTGCGAGGATGTTGTTCATCCTCAAGAACTCTTTTGATTTCTACATGACATATACTGTATGTCATTTCTTTCCCGTGGATTAAGTACGACTTCCGCAAGATCAATTTTATGAGCATGTAACAACATGTGTGTCTAACATGGAAGCATCATCTGAACTGTAAGTTATTATTTACGGCATCCAAGTTTTCATCACCAAGCTCTTCGTGACTTAGTGAAATGCTAAAACCTCGATTTGATTCCGGACTTGAGTGGCCCTTTTGAAATTAATGTAAACTATTTAAAAAAAGAAAAAGGAAAACATTTTGGTCTATTTGTAATGTTTCTATAGAATATGGGTTTGTCATTTATGTATGTTTCAAAACGCTTACTCCCAAGTTTCGTTTATTAGTATTGTATGTTTAAGGTAAAGTTTTCGGGAGTAATGTTGTGGTACTATTAAGACCCTAATGAAGGAGGTGAATAGGATTGTTTAATGCCTGAAAGAGTTTTTACAGGCGTTTATTGGTAGTATTCGATCCCTTATTGATTCTATATATATTTTTGCGTTATCCTTTCTCTTAATTTTATCTTCGTTTTAGCTTCGTTATTCTTGACTCTCTTTTGTACCAGTGGCGTGCGGTGGTTTTGAAAAGTGGGTATGCTGTCCAAGGTAGGACGTACTAATTACCGGACGTAGGAAGTATAATTTAAAGAGCATCATTATATAAGCGAATGTAACCAA
This sequence comes from Anabrus simplex, assembly GCF_040414725.1. Classification (NCBI taxonomy): domain Eukaryota; kingdom Metazoa; phylum Arthropoda; class Insecta; order Orthoptera; family Tettigoniidae; genus Anabrus; species Anabrus simplex. Next base: position 147,585,955 of record NC_090267.1, on the reverse strand, counting down.
GCTGTAACCATATAGACTTACCTATGTGTAATTTCATGAAAATTGAAGAACTTCTAACCAGAGCGTACGGTATCATGTCAAATCCTTGGCTCTTCAGGAAACACAAAATAACTAGTGACATCACATCTATAGATTTAAAAAATCAATATAATTTTTAAGGCTGCAATTAACTTATGGAGATGTATAGAAATAGTTTATTTATGCGCAATGACATTGCATAATCCGTTTAAAAAAAGGAAGACAAACGTATCATTCTTGCATTTTTGTATAAAAATTGTTATTTTATTCAGTTTCCTACATCAAAGTACATACCGTAAACATGGGTTCCTTTGGCCCGAAAATACGATGTTTTTGACATTTTGCTTCGTGAATCGAACCTTACTGTAACAGATTTCTGCATTTAATATTCTTTACAGATAAACTAGGAGCTAAGGAACATTCCTAAGCGGTTTAGTTCTAATATTTCGTCATATAGGCTGAATAATGAATTTTTGAAATAATGGGCTAAAGTTAAACTCATTTTGGGTTACTTTGACCCACACATCTATATGTACATCAAATGCTTCTTTTGCGAGTTTGGGACAAAGTAGGACTGAAGAACATCACATTTAGGCATAGCATATCCTGAGAACAGGGGAGAAAACAACATTTATTGAATGGTACAACAATATTCAGACACATTTTGTAATATTTTCTAAGAAATGTCCACTGTTTACATTTTTTGTACAAGCACTTAAATTTTTAGTCCAAGAATTAACTCTGTAATGTTAATAAGCTTACGGAATGAGTTCAGTCACTGAAAAACAGCCTCGTCCGACTCGTTTTGGGGGGTAAATCATCTTTTTGACATCATTCCATTTGTAAAATAATGTGTCCTTCACTACAGGCCACTTCCAGCACTTTTTCACCCTCTCCATACACTCAACTACCGCTCCTTCATTGTTCATGGACACAATAATTCCAGGATATTGCTGGTGTTGCCATGTTAAGATAACATAGTCCCCTGTCTGAACCAAGTGCATTAGCTCTCTTTGACGTTCTCCTGACGACGAGCATGGAAGAGATTCTTCCGGCGCACCTATTGGAGTCAGAGAGGTGGTGGTTTCATCCATTTCCTCTTCATCAAAGCTGATTTCTGGTAGGCTGTTTCCTGAAGAAGCAATGCTGAAATCCGATTCATCTTCATCTAAAGAGGAACTTGATACAACAGGTCGTTTTGGCCGGCATCTTCTTTTTGATGGCTGTGCCCGTGTTTCACATTTGGCATATTCAGCTTCCTGAATGTCACTGGGGCAGATGCTTCTTCCAGGTGGAACATTAAGCTTCTTCCTCCGATTTATCTTGGGGGTAACAATTTCATTTCGCTTTTCTTCAAGTCTGCGTAGAAAAGATTCCCCAAGCATGGTCATGTCAGGATTACGATCTTGCAGCGGCAAGCGATTCGAAATTTCTTCTTTGTTGATCGGTACAATTCCGGCTTTTTTAAACCCAGAAATCAAATTCTGGCTGACAGAGGGTTCCAACTCATCAAGTGCCCGTTTCAGTAATGCAGGAAATTCATCCTTTGGTAGAGTGTTGTACCTTTTGCCTTTGCCTGACTCTTTCCACTGTGTTAAAATGGCTCTCCATTTCATTTTGAGTGGCCGAAAATAAGCAATGTCCAGTGGCTGAGTAAGATGAGTAGAGTTAGGCGGCAAGCACACGAATACTACGTCATTCTCCTGGCACATCTGCAACATATTCACATTGATGTGCGAACTTAAATTATCTCCGATAAGGACCTTTTTTCCTGGCTGTCGCTTCAAGTGAGGCATGAGGTGTGAAGAAAACCATTCCTGGAAAGTTGCCGCGTCCATCCACCCATGTTTTGTCCGGTTGTGAATAAATAAATATGGATAAATGTGGCCTTCTGAAAGAGTTCTTGTACTTGTGTGGCCGGCCATCACAGCTGCTCCGTCGAACGTTTGTGCAACCAACATGTAGTTTAAGTCAAACTCAGTAACAATGCTTTTCACATCTACAAACAAACCACTGGCTGTTCGATCTGCGCTGACATCAGTGAGAGAAATGGACCTTTCGTGAACTTCACCACTTTCAGAATCAACGTATCTCAGAGTGGTTGATAGTTGAGACAAATTCATAATGTCTGAAGTCTCGTCAAGAAGAAGGGCAACGAAAATAGCGTGTTTTATTTCTGACATCACTTTTCCAAAACTACATCACTGACTGCCCTTATTAAGTCATTTTGTATCCTGTTTGAATTCCCGTGGAACACGGTCGATGTTTCTAGGTGTGTACTTAACGTCGCATCGTAAGCGGCGAGTAAGTTCAATGCACCCAAATAAGCACCCCTGTTCAAAGAATCTTCACCCTCAGAATGTCCACGGAATGGTGATTCGTGAGTAGCTAAAAAACACACAACATCAATCAATCGCTTGAGCACCTTCCTGTTTTTCCGAACGGTCTCATTATATTGTACAGTGCTTGCACGCAATTGAGCATCAAGCTGAATACCAATTCCAGATTTTCCAAACGTAATAGTGCAGAAATGTGTGACTGCGATTTCTCATGCTTTTGAATGGCATTGTGCAAGTTACTCAGATTATCCTAACCAGTGTCAGACCAAACAGTCCGGTCTCTTGCAAAGAGTAAACATGGCCAGCAAACAGTTTATTCAATTTGGAACTTCCAGCAATCCATTCTATTTTACTGTACTGTGAAGTTTGGAAGTGACGAAGGTACTCTTGACTTTTGTTTTTATGCTTCCCTTTAATGTTGGGTATATCTCGAGAAGATTTTCCAGATTGAACACTTTCTAGTTTCTCACATTACGATAGTTGAAACTAATAAGGAATTACCGTACCATATATTTCACTAATACTTCTACGTAAATACACAATTATGCACTCACGACACAGCACTGTCCACGTTTCATGTTATTATTATGAAAATTATTAGAACGTACGCCCCTACAAACACGCCACATGGTCCACAACAATGCTGGTACCTACTAAAGAGTAGGCAAGTTTTTCTCACACTGTTACATTTAAGAAAAAATAATTTTCAATTCTAAAATGAACTGGGTATTCGTACTTTTAAAACGTTCTTCACTGCTGTCAGTTATCACTCGCAAGAGCTGTTTCAGCAATAAGCTAAATTACAATAAATAAACGTATCATAAACCAGCACAAAGTTGCTTCACACTGCTACACTATGCGATCAAGCCGGGCAGCGTTGAGCTGTCGGCTTACCAAGCTCGCTTACTGGCGCGGTTACTACGCATGCGTCACTTTGAACTCAACGCTGGGCGAGCCAAGCGGTAGGTGTGTCGCGTACCCTCGCTAATGCAGAAATTCGTACTGCAGAATAACCTTCCAGCATAGCCTACTGCAGAAAACCATACTGCAGCAAATGCTCTTAGTTAAAAAAATAGTATTGCCAACTGACAAGATAAAATTATTTATTACATTTACAGTTGCATTATTGCTTACTTTGCATCTCAAGTCCAACGGGTAAGCCCGGCTTAGCCTGCATACCCACAATGCACGCCACTGTTTTGTACGTTCATGAATTACAATAGACTAAATGGAATGCACCCACCAGATTTTGTACTCTTTGGTTTTGAGAACAGTTATTTATGTTTTGTACAAGAAAGAATGATGTAAATAAAGTTTTAAGTTTGTGGAAAATAATAAAAGTCATCACCTGTGTAACTATCTGACGAATTCCGTTAAATCGGGTAGATTTTCGGGTTCGACGTAACATTAGTGGCGACCGCGACTGGACGTGAACAAAGCAGTAATTTGAAATGGATCAGTTGACTAAATCGCGAAAACCAATACGTGCGATGTTCACGAAAACATACGATGCGGTGATGGCGGAAACAGACCCCAACAAGGTAAGATTGCATTTTACTACACTAGAACGACTAGAAAATTAACTGAAGGATGCCGATGAGAAAATATTAGAACTGCTTCTCGACGACAGTGACGAAGAACGATACCCAAATGAATACGATAAAGTGAATGAATATCGTGATAAAGTAGATGAAGCTCGTCAGAGAATGGAGTGTGTTGTATTATCACAACGTACAAATGAAGGAAATCGAATATCGAGTGATGGTTTCGTAGGTTTCTCACAGAACAGGCTCAAACTGCCGAAAATCGAACTTCAAAAATTTTCCGGAGAAGTTAGGGACTGGTTAGGGTTTTGGAGTCAGTTCCGTCGAATTCATGACGACTCAGACATAGAAAAAGAAGATAATTTTCAATATTTGATCCAATGTACTATTGAAGGAAGTAGGGCTAGGGAGGTGGTAACTAGTTTCCCTCCAACAGCTAAAAATTATGATAGTGCAGTTCAGTGTCTTAAAAGTAGATTCGGAAAAGAAGAATTACTCGTAGAATTTTATGTTCGCGAACTACTTGGACTTGTAATTCAAAATGTCTCTTCATCGCTTAGAATCCCATCTTCGATCCCTTGAATCTCTGGGTATGACTGTTGACAAGTACGCAGCATTCTTGTTTCCGTTAGTTGAGTCATCTCTACTAGAAGACTTGCTGAGGATATGGCTTAGAAATTCTGTCCATCACCCTGTTAGTGACTCTACCGAGTATTTATACCGTGACAAACTCTCGCAACTGATTTTTTTCCTCAAGAATGAAGTGGAAGGTGAACAGAGGGTAGCACTTGCCCAAGGAGGATTTAATACAGCAAATCAGAAGCCTACAAAGCAGAAAACTAGGTTAAACGAAATGGAAAACATGGCCACTGCTAGTAGTCTGTTCATAGGAGGCATTAAAGATCTTGGAAATGTATGTGTATTCTGCAGAAAATCTCATGAGAGCAAAGAGTGCTTCAAGGCGCAGAAGATGACTCTAGTGGAAAGAAAGAATATTTTGATGAAAGCAGGGTATTGTTTTCAGTGCTTGAGACCTGGTCATGTTGCCAAGACCTGTAAGGGTAATGTAATGTGTCACTTCTGTGGAAAGATACATGTTGTTCTAATGTGCCCAACATTACCTTCAAATATTTCCAAGGAAAATGTGGAACAAACACAAGACGAAAAGGAAGGTGCCAGTGCTACCTTGGCTAACCAAAACTGTAGTCAGGATGTTCTTCTGCAGACCTTGTTGGTGAAGATCACAGGAAGAAAAAGGGATCGGGTAGTAAGAGCACTCATAGATAGTGGATCACAACGATCATATATATTAAAGAAACTGGTAGATACCATCGGACTGGAACCGTCAGGATCTGAAAACATGATTCATGCTCTGTTTGGAGGAACTGAATCAAAAGAGTATCTACATTTTAATTATCAAATACAGTTGAGCAGTTTAGATGGCAGGTACACATTAAGATCCCTGTATTGGATCAACCAATTATTTGTAGTTCTGTCCCGAGAATCCAAAGTGGTCCTTGGATGAAAGAACTCGAAAAAAATAGAATCGTTCTCTCTGATTCTGGAGAAGGGGCGCCGGAAATTGAACTTCTTTTAGGAGCGGACACCTACGGAACACTTCTCACTGGAAGAATAAAAAACATGAAATGTGGACCAGTTGCTGTTGAGACTCGAATTGGGGGTTTGTTATCGGGAGGCTATCTCTGAACAGTCTCTCAGACTCATCCAGTATGGTGATATGGTCCATGTTGACTTTAAACACTGCAATCACTGATTTATAGAAGTTGGACACCCTGAGAATTAGGGATCCTGCTGAGAAGACATCGAAGAAAGAAATAGAAATGGCTACCTTGGATCATTTTAAGAAGACTGCCTCAATCGACGAGGATGGCCGTTACGAAGTCCATCTACCATGGAATGAGGTATCTGAGGAGCTCCGCGACAATATGGAAATTGCTGAGAAAAGGTGCAGGACAGCAACTAATAAACTGTTGTCGTTTCCGGAGTGTCCAAACGAGCCTTATGACATGCCCAGGGGATACGATAATTTTCTCTTCTTTTTCCTTTTTTGGTGATTTGAGTGGTTTATTATTATTATTATTATTATTATTATTATTATTATTATTATTATTATTATTATTATGGTATTTATTTGTGGAGGCTGAAATGTTGGATGGAGAAGTGGCATATAAGTTATGATATGTTATAGGGTTGAAATGTGGTGTTGGAGAAGTGGTGGTATAAGATGGTGGATGGCAGATTTTTGATATTTGGAGTTGGAGGAGTGGTGGTAAATGTGGTGTTGGATAAGTGTTATATCGGGTATATAATGTGGAGTTGGTGTTACGGCTGATTTCGTGGGAGTTGGGAGGTGGTATTATTGTATTTGTGTCTGGTATGAGTATTTAATTTTTGGAGCTGGAGAGAGGTGAGTTTACTATCATTTTGTAAATTTTGGTTTGTTTGTATGGAGAGGAGGAAGAAATATGAAGTTGGAGAGGTGTTGGTATATGCGTGATTGGTATTTGTTATTCATTGCCGAAACTGTTGGGAGATGGAGAGGTAAATTTTATTATGGAGTGTTAGGGCGGAATGAAATGAAAGGAAGCAATGTTAACGCGGATTGGTAAAAGCTGTGGTATGATGGATTGGAAAGGAATCACGGAATATGGCTGGTTTGGAATGCGATCTGGTAATGTTGCTGTTGTAGCTTATTCTGGAGTAGGTCAGGGAACAATAGAGGTGATGAAAATGCTGAAGCAAGAAGGTTGCGTACTTGTGAGTGATAACAAGCAGGAAGTTGTAACACCAGCAGTAGAATGTAAACATTGACCAGGCTGTTGTGAACTGATGTAGATGGAGTTGGTTCTGGTATAAAACCGGGGCGTTATTGTTCATTTCATTTTATGTTATTTTGTATATGGTGGAGAGGGGTGGCTTAGGTTGGACTACGTTTATTAATCTTATTAGTTATTTATTTATTATTATTGTGAACATGTATTCGGGGCTGAACGCCTGTTTTGTTCATTAATAAATACAATACAATACAATAATAAACTGTTGAGTGGCAACAAGTATCAGGAATACAATGTTGTGTTTCAGGATTGGCTTCAAGAAGGGGTGATTGAAGAGGTATCCTTGAAAATAAAGGTCACTATATATCTAACAGAGGTGTATTCAAAGAAAATTCAACCACACCTTTAAGACCCGTATTTGATGCTTCTTGCAGGGGGAAGGAAAGTCCATCTCTGAATGAGTTCCTGGAGAAAGGACCAACTCTATTGGAACAAACTCCACCTATTTTGTTCAGGTTTCGCCGTCGTGAAATTGGAGTAATTTCGGACATAAAAAGGGCCTTTCTGCAAATTTCTGTTGTTCCTTCAGACAGAGATTTCTTGAGATTCATATGGTGGGAGGATTCCTCCATGAAAAAAATTCAAGATATTCCGACATCGACGAGTTGTATTTGGGCTCAAGTGTAGTCCATTCTTGTTGGGTGCTGTTCTTGATCTCCATTTAGAAAACAGCCCTCCTGAACTGCAAGAAACAGCACAACTATTAAAAAGCTCATTCTATGTCGACAACTGCGTAACATCCCTTGATTCAGAGGAAGAAACGACCCAATTTGTTGAGAAATCTATGAAACTACTTTCAGGAGCCAGATTTGAACTACGTGGCTGGGAATGCACCTCAAGGGGAAAAGAGAATACGTTTGAGTTCTCCTGTTCTTGGATTATTATGGGACAAGGAAGAAGATTTATTGTACTGTGATTTGAGGCCTCAAAATGAGACTGGATGTGTTACACGAAGAAAAATGTTGTCATCTGCTCAGAGGTTTTTGATCCCATTGGTTTTTCATGTCCTCTGACCTTATTCCCTAAACTTCTCATTCAGGATAGCTGGAATTGAAAGACGGGGTGGGATGATCCATTGCCAGAGGATGTACAGAAGAAGTTTAGAAAATGGGAAGCTGAAGTTTGGCGACTTTCTGAAGTGAAAATACCGAGACATTTCGTAGTAAGTAGGTCTGAACAAACCTGGAGTTTACATACATTTTGTGATGCCAGCCGGAGTGCTTATGCTGCAGCTGTCTTCATACGAAGCTGTACCGGTACTGAAGAGATTGTTTCTGTTCAGCTGATCATGGCAAAGACAAGAGTTTCACCAATGAAGGAAATTTCGATGCCGCGATTGGAACTCCTGGCATGTTGTATTGGTAGTCGACTAGCAAACTTGGTCAGAGAAAGTCTGAACTTGAACGTCTCCGAGTTTTATTGGACGGACTCTTCAGTGACATTGTATTGGATCAAGAGAGATGAGTAATGGGGAGTATTTGTGAACAATCGAGTGAAGGATATTAGACCTCTGACGAGACAAGAAGACTGGAGGCATGTTCCTGGGGAGCAGAATCCAGCTGACCTTACATCTCGAGGCTGTTCCGTAGAAGTCCTTATAGACTCCAAATGGTGGGAGGGTCCTCACTGGTTGAAGTTGGCAGGAGGGCAATGGCCGACATCAGAGGTCAACGTGCATGATGACATCATCAAACAAGAGAGAAGAAAAATATCTCCATCACTGATCAATTCCTCAGCGGAGAATGGAGATGCCTGGTACCTAAGAAGATTTTCCAAGTTTTCTCAAATTATCAGGCCCATTCAACGTTTGTACCCACTGGAGATTACTTCATCGCAGGATACCTTACAAGTGGAAGATGATGGAGATAATGAGCAAGAAAGTGTTATTTCTGCTGTAAAAGGTGATGTGAAAACGAAAAGTGGAGGTTTGGTGAAACTCTCTGTACGATATAAGACTTAAGTTTTCTGATAAGTTCTTGTCTTGTTAAAACTGTGTAGGCGAAATGATTGTCAGATTCTTTTATTGGTTCATTTTGGTTTTCTGTTAACAGGGGAATAAAGAAAACCAAAAGGTGGGAGGTATGTTACATCCAGAGACTAAATGGAATGCACCCACCAGATTTTGTACTCTTTGGTTTTGAGAACAGTTTTGTTTTGTACAAGAAAGACTGATGTAAATAATGTTTTAAGTTTGTGGAAAATAATAAAAGTCATCACCTGTGTAGCTATCTGACGAATTCCGTTATATCGGGTAGATTTTCGGGTTCGACGTAACAGTGGGATTGCTAGGATTGCTGGGATTGGTGCCTTCTTGTAATTTTGCCATCACCGGTAACCATGGGGATGTTCTCTAATTTGACGATTGTTGATTATTGAATGACTTGATGATGTGGAAATATAATTTTTCCCTGGCATGAATTCTGTATCGCGTGTACTTCGATTCTTTACTGATGTCTTAAAAACCATTTCCTTTTATCTCGGATTATTTTTTCCTCCTTCGGATGTTGTTTTCTTTAGCCCATTTCTGGCTCATGATTGAATTCTTATTTAATTTTGACGCTTGTGAAAGCTCGACACGAAACTTGACCCTACTCAAGTGTACCTAGAAACTTTGAAGTGTGACTGATAAATTTGTGAGGAAATTGGTTGAGAACGAGGGTCATTAATTGTAACGTAGGTGGTACTTAATCAAAAAAATATATAAACTGTTTGAGTTAGCCTTTATTTCAAGTAAGTTATATTAATTAACTTTAATTAATTATATTACAGCTCATTGAGCCTGATATAAAGGTATTTTCCTTCCCAGTTGTTAAACCAGTTCTAGTTATTTTTAAATTAAACCTTTTGAATCCCAATATCTGGTTTGTCTTTCTTTCAACTAGTTCTAAATAGGTACCAGTTTATTTCAAAATATCCACGGCAACTCCTAGTGTACTGAAGGTAAGTATGTCATTGCCTTGGTCTTCATTCGTGTGGGGTATGTGCCCAACGCTTCGGATCATCTTTAAGTATTGTGTAATCTTGTTTTGTACTCGTACCAGCTTAAAGGACCGTACCGGCTGGTGCATAGTAGACAAATAAATTTGAGTGGAGTCTTTATAAGTAGGAAAGATCACAATATGAAGACAAAGTTGGAATTCAAGAGTACAAATTGGGGTAAGTATTCATTTTTAGGAAGGGGAGTAAGGGATTGGAATAACTTACCAAGGGAGATGTTCTGTAAATATCCAATTGCTTTGAAATCATTTAAGAAAAGGCTAGTAAAACAAGATAGGGTACCTGCCACCTGAGCGACTTTCCTAAATGCAGATCAGTATTGATTGATTGAATTGATACAGTCTCACTACGAATTTCAAACAATTTGATAGTAAGGAAGATCTGACATACAGTCCGTAAAATCCTTCCAGTGTTAGTGAAGTTGTTGATCACGTATTCAGGGATGATACTCTTATTAAACATTTTAAAGTACACTGACAGAGCAAATGCAACACCAAGAAGGAGTGGTCAGAACTTTATGCCAATTGCAGGGTAGACTGTCGTCACTGAGGTATGCTCATGATGTGAAATGCGCCGCTGTGCTGCGCACGTAGCGAACGATAAATGGGACACGGCGTTGGCGAATGGCCCACTTCGTACCGTGATTTCTCAGCCGACAGTCATTGTAGAACGTGTTGTCGTGTGCCACAGGACACGTGTATAGCTAAGAATGCCAGGCCGCCGTCAACGGAGGCATTTCCAGCAGACAGACGACTTTACGAGGGGTATGGTGATCGGGCTGAGAAGGGCAGGTTGGTCGCTTCGTCAAATCGCAGCCGATACCCATAGGGATGTGTCCACGGTGCAGCGCCTGTGGCGAAGATGGTTGGCGCAGGGACATGTGGCACGTGCGAGGGGTCCAGGCGCAGCCCGAGTGACGTCAGCACGCGACGATCGGCGCATCCGCCGCCAAGCCACGTCAACCGCCATTCTTCAGCATGTGCAAGACACCCTGGCTGTTCCAATATCGACCAGAACAATTTCCCGTCGATTGGTTGAAGGAGGCTTGCACTCCCGGCGTCCGCTCAGAAGACTACCATTGACTCCACAGCATAGACGTGCACGCCTGGCATGGTGCCGGGCTAGAGCGACTTGGATGAGGGAATGGCGGAACGTCGTGTTCTCCGATGAGTCACGCTTCTGTTCTGTCAGTGATAGTCACCGCAGACGAGTGTGGCGTCGGCGTGGAGAAAGGTCAAATCCGGCAGTAACTGTGGAGCGCCCTACCGCTAGACAACGCGGCATCATGGTTTGGGGCGCTATTGCGTATGATTCCACGTCACCTCTAGTGCGTATTCAAGGCACGTTAAATGCCCACCGCTACGTGCAGCATGTGCTGCGGCCGGTGGCACTCCCGTACCTTCAGGGGCTGCCCAATGCTCTGTTTCAGCAGGATAATGCCCGCCCACACACTGCTCGCATCTCCCAACAGGCTCTACGAGGTGTACAGATGCTTCCGTGGCCAGCGTACTCTCCGGATCTCTCACCAATCGAACACGTGTGGGATCTCATTGGACGCCGTTTGCAAACTCTGCCCCAGCCTCGTACGGACGACCAACTGTGGCAAATGGTTGACAGAGAATGGAGAACCATCCCTCAGGACACCATCCGCACTCTTATTGACTCTGTACCTCGACGTGTTTCTGCATGCATCGCCGCTCGCGGTGGTCCTACATCCTACTGAGTCGATGCCGTGCGCATTGTGTAACCTGCATATCGGTTTGAAATAAACATCAATTATTCGTCCGTGCCGTCTCTGTTTTTTCCCCAACTTTCATCCCTTTCGAACCACTCCTTCTTGGTGTTGCATTTGCTCTGTCAGTCAGTGTATAACACAAGTCACAATTTGTATTAATTTGTATTCCAGAATGCATTTCAGAGCTTATACTCTACATCACGTGAAAAGTTGGCATTTAATTAATAATGTTATTTGTTTATATTCCTCTATCTAATTTTTCGGAGATGCCGACGTGTCAGAATTTTGTCCCGCAGAAGTTCTTTTATGTGCCAATAAATCTACCAATACGAGGCTGACCTATCTGAGCACCATCAAATACCACCGGACTGAGCCAGGATCGAACCTGCCAACTTGAACACAGAAGGCCAGTGCTCTACCATTTGAGCTATTCAGCTCAGCTGACATTTAAATGTTGCTCTATTTGATACACAATTGTATTAACAGAATATTATACCTTTTCACTGAATGGTAGCGCTATGTACATTATGAATTTATTGCAGCTATATTGGGTCAAATATAAGTGTGTGTCATCTCAGAAATATCAGTTTTAATCGAGCTAGTGAGAGAGGTACCGGTAGTATTGTATAGTGAGTGCTGAGTAAGGAGAATGAATATTGCTGTAGAACGGTATCGCGCAGCCATAGGTTGACGGGACGGGCGAGTGAAGTGTTTGTGTACGTCAAACGGGAAGGTGCACCTGCAACAATGCTGGAGGTAACTATGATAGTGGCAGCAGTAGTGGCAATTCTTCTGGTAATAGAAGTTGTAGAAATGAATGCTGGACCAACTGGAACAATGAGTTGGGCAGACATGGAAAAGGTTAGGAAAATAGTCAGAGAGGCTTGACAGGCTGAATAAGTGGGGCAGTTCATTCGCGAGATCAGCAATGAAATGAGAGAAATTAAAGACGTGTAAAAGACGAGATAAGAATTGTGACAGAAAAGGTGGTGGGGATCTCTGTGGAAATAGAAATACTGAAGGCTAAAATACGGCACAGCAGAGAATGTAAAGGAGGATTTGAATAATTTAACGAGTAAAGTGTTGGATATTATAAATAATCATATAAATGTAAATTGTAAAGAAGAGGTCATTGATCAAATTCATCGGCCGGGAGAGTTAAAGGCAAAAGACCGATTAAAGTAAAGTTGATCTCGGCTTTAAAGCAAAGTCATCCTCAAAGTTAGGAATTTAAAAGGAGAAAGGATTTGTGCGAGAAAGACATGGATAAAGGGGCCGTGATGGAACAGAGATTCTTGCGATTTCATTTAGTAAGAGCTATGCATTATGGACTAAAAGCATACATAAGAGGCAAACGCCCTGTAGTAGGTGACGGAAAGTGGTCGCGAACTTGGTTAAAACTTGGTCAATTACCCATCTACGGGAAATGGATATGCAGTTGGATTCATCGCCTCAGGAAGTGAATCAACAGCAAGTAGAGCAAGGGGTCTGCCAGACAGCTGCCTGCATGCTAGCTGGCAAAACACAGTGATGACAACGGTGACCTTCATACTCAACGAAAGACGAACAGAAGAGAGCAGAGTGACAAACGCACAGCGGAGGGGGACGGACAACTAGCTGACTGTCGAGTTGACAGGAATCCAGGGAACAGCGGACCACCTGATGGCAAAAGCAAGACGCTGGCAGCGAGAGGTAAATCCTTGAGTTTAATGGACTTCTGGGCTAAGAAGGGCAAAAAACAAGAAGATAATATAGACTAAGGAATTATTAGTTCACCAGAGGGCAGTATTTTAGAATTGGACAGAAATAGCATGACTAGACGTAAGACAGTAACTTGACCGAAGGTAAACGTAAGAAATAACTAGAATGGAATATTTGTTCGGTCATTATGGAGGTTTTTCAATAAGTTAGGGAATGAATAGGTGAAATCATTAACGGCAGAGGTGCATACCGTATCATTACCTTTGTTGAGAGTTGCATAGCACCGTGATATGAAGTGCATATTGAAGGTTTTCAAGTGTACAGTAAGACAAGGGCTGGGGACGCTCGTAGAGGTAGATATCCTGGTGGCATACTAACCTTAATAAGGGAAGAAATAAAGGAAAAAAATGAAATAATAAAATCAGATATAGAAGAAATACATTGGGTAAAAAAAGGATAAAACAGAAGGAGGATATTAATCTCTGCCCCAGTTTGTATATAACCCTCCCGATGGCTCGACATTGACAAACAAATAATTTTTCACTGAGTTAGCATTAGAAATAAATAGATTAAAGGATATACACGAGGTCATAAGTATTGTGATAATGGGGGACTTCAATGCGAGGACTGCAGACTGAAAACCAGTTTATTATAAAGAGGCAGAGAAATAATAATTGAAGAAAGAACTGGTCAAGATAAAGTTCTTAATGACTATGGCGAAAAAATATTAGAACTATGTGGAGCAAAAGAACTATATTTTGAATGGGTGCTGGCCAGGAGATGAAAAGCGTTAATTTAAGATTTATAACGGAAACGGGAGGTAGTGCTATTGATTTGTTATTATATTCTAAGGAGGCCTTACCAATGAGGATAAATGTTAACGTTTGGAGAGTATTTCATCACTTAACTGTAATTTTAAAGTAGGATTGCTCAAGCTAAGAATGCTTTTAATAAGAGCTTGCTTACAGCAAGAAACATAAGTCTTAATGTTGGATACAACTGTTGAAGACCTGTGTATGGAGTACTGATTTATATGGAGGTGAAACTTGGATTGTAGGTGAAAGGAAAAAAGAGACTACTTGCATTTGAAGCTTGGTGCTATAGGAGGTTATTGAAAATTAGTTGGAGAGAAATTGTCACGAATGAAGAGGTGTTTAGGAGAGCACGGGAGAGAAAATATTCTGACACAAATAACAAGACGGCGGGATCATCTAATAGGCCATACACATTGAGTGATCAAAAGTCACGGGAAGGGGTGTCTCATTAGAAAATGTGCCGTGTATGACCCCTGAGTGTTGCGGCTAGCTCCGACGAAGCTGAGCAATCTGTCACAGACGCCATGAAGATGGCAACACGTCGCAAGTTAATTAACCAACTTTAAACGTGGGTTGATCATCGGCGCATGGCGCATGGGTCATAGCATTGCGGAGATAACACGCAAATTCCAGTTTCCAAGGTCAACAGTGTCGAGTGTGGATCTTCAATATCGCAAAGAGAATGTTACCATCCGTGTAAACTGCCACATGCGAAGACCTCCGCAGAATCGTACTAGGCTCGACAGTTTAATGTTGGAAGTCAGGAACCCATTTCTACCAGGACTGTAAGGAGGCAACTTCACCGCATAGGCTTCACCAGCCGACGACCAACTCGTGTCCGTTTGATGACACCTCGACACAGAGCTCAACGGCGTGCATGGGCCTGCGAACATCGGCAATGGGCCATGTAAAAGTGTAGGTATATGTCCGATGAATCCCGGTGGCAGTTGTATCCAGCTGATGGGCGCGTGAGTGTGCCGTATGCCCCATGAAGCTATGAATCCTGCTGGACAACAAAGTTGTGTCCAGGCCTGAGGTGGCTGAGTTCTAGTCTGGGTGGCGTTCTCATGGTCGCAATTAGGCTCCACTGTCCGTCTGCAGGGAACGCTGACTGAAGCACCATCTGTATCCACTTCTTGCCCTAGAGTACCCTGATGGAGATGCCATGTTTCAACAGAAAAATGCGCCATGTAACCGCTCGGTGGTGGCACGTGGGTGGTTGGAGGAGCACTCCAGTCAATCTATGACCATGGATTGGCCCTCTGGGTCCCGCGATATTAATCCAGTCGGGCATTTATGGGTTGCTGTCGATGCTGGTCTACGCTCCATGAACCCCGTACCAAACACACAAGACCGATTGAGGCGTCCAATTGCAAAACTTGTTTTCTCCATGGTAACAGATTTTTCAGAAACCAGGAAAAACTGCCATTTGCTTATGTCTAGTGTTAGAAGGATGAATCTTTAACCAATTAACAGCAGGATATGGCTCCTGTCTGTCACCAGATGCCAACAAATTTCTGACTCATATATACCGAGATTTTATATAAAATAGTTTGGACATAACGTGATTCGCAACAGTATCATGAAGATAACGAGTTTTGCAACAGTACAATGGATATAACAATTTTTGGAACTGTTGAGACTGGTGAGTTATCAAGTGCTAAGAAATGAAAATCAACACATATCTTAATCAAACTACAATTATATGAATACGTTTATAGTATTCAACTCAAATTATGTAAGTTTTATTTTTGTTCAAGCAATTTCTTAAAACGGTATAGTTTGTTATTTTGCTTCCAGTTCGACAATAATGTGTTTAAATCGGCATTTTTGTTTTTTATGGGTATACCTCTCTCCATGGTATTAAGAACAATATTCATATACACTGTTCCGCGTTTCAAAATACCTTTGGCCTCTCCAAAATCACTGTTGTAATTTATTTCACCTTGCACAACACAGCTTCCTTGATAATAACACTTTTCGAAGGTTGCAACTTAAAATGCCATTGAGCGGGTTCTTAAACTACTTTTGAAACAGCACTCTTCCAGTCTTACATTGGACACGTTTGGTCTCTCAAACGAATGACAGTCGCATGAGATTAAATATCTTCAGATAACCTTTGTCAGTTAGCAATGTTGTATGCTTTTTTATCAGCCTCCATTCACCCCAAAATCCGGTCTGGATGTATGTAGGAGTGGCCTACTATTGGAAAGACTAGTGTAATTTTCCGTACTGTCGCTGGGACATCTTGATTCAGGAATTTGCCTAACATACCAATCATGATTTTATTCTTGTTTTGGCCACCCCAGCCATCTCTAAACAGTCTAATTGAATCGTATCATGTAAGATCTGTTGCTACCAGCCTATGGTATAAAGCAGAAACTATTTGATCTGCACCTTTTGGGTAGTCATTTTCGAGGCGAATATACAAAAAAAGTTTCTCTCTTTGCCTTGAGTGTTTGATGTTCCCTTACATGTAGTGAAATTATACAGATATAGCTGGCGTAAATAGTAAGCAGTCTTTAGTATGGCTTGATTTTTTTGGTAGTCAAAACTGAAAACACATTCACCTTCATTAGCTGAACGTAGTTGATCATAAAACGCATCGGCTTTTTTTGGTACGTATGTTTGACTCTGTTTGCAAATCTTGTTTGTTCTCAGTGCTCGTCTCTTCAGGAACGTATACAGAACTCCCAAGACCCGAACCTCCAAGACCCCGTGAAGAAGCGTCTGTGGCAGGTGAGCCGAAGCCTAGATTGTAATCACTAACAAAGATTTGCTGAAAAAAGCATATTTTACATGAAAGTCTGGTTCATGCTTATCATTGTATTGTACCCAGAGAGCTTTGGTGTTTAGTTCACTTGGCAAATATTGCCGTTTCATACTTTTGCTACGACAATAATGCCTTTCGAAGGCTTGTATAGACTCTATAAATGTTTTCACTGCTTGATGCCTGTCAAAAATCTTAGCAGTTACGTTGTGGTATAGAAACTGTAACATGTCTTAATATGAAATTGTGTTGAGATTGTCTGTCCGGATTGGCATAAAGTTTCTGATGCATGCGCCTTACATCCTGGTAGCTGACTTCACTGCATCGAAACGTTTCCACGGATTTGTGTTGACATGCGGGTAGTGGAGGAAAGGATGGTGCAGAATATCTGAAATAAAATTGTATCAATTGTTTATTTGTCAAACAAGAATTTAAAGTGGGAATATGATTGAATAAGAACTTGACTTGTACGTATTGAGCTAACATATACATCACACTTCTGTAAACCTTACCTCATTCTCTTCGCCACATTATGTTTCCATGCATCCTTCTTGCATCTCTTCTTTCTTCCTTTACCCGACTCTGATTTATTTACTTTCTGAGGATTCATATTTTGTAATAAAACACAGTATTTAACTTAAACTACACAAATACACTACTGAGGGCTACAATGCAATTACTGCTTTGTTTACAAAATTTGGAGGGAAATGCAATGTATGATGTTTATCATCTCAGGTTGGACTCATGTTGAAAATGAAATTTACCTATTATAGGTACTATTAAAAGATTTATTTGTAATATTTAATAAATACCGATTTAAACAAACTGTGCTGCAAAGTGGACTAAACGAGTTCTGCACCAGTTTCTTGTTGTAACGTACAGATTGTTATAGGACAAGACGAGTTTTGCACCAGTTTGCGTAAAATAGAGCAAACGGAATATGAAACAGTATAGGCCAATAGACAAAACGAGTTAACGAGTTATGCAACAGAATCAATAATTAGAAGCCTAATTTCAACGGGATTAAGTCGACTTTGCAATGAACATTTTACACCAAAGTGTGCTGCTGTGAATGAAGAATAGATTTACGGACTTAACTCGCTTTAAAAAATGGACAAAAATAGGTTGCAGTGCAAGATGCCAACACCTTGTAGAGTTGATGCCTCACCGTAGTGCTGCCGTTTTGAGGGCTCGCGGAAGAGCAACTCGTTATTAACATCACATTCAGTGTCTTCCCATGACCTTTAGCCACTCAGTGTACTTAGTCACGATCGTTGCCTACGAGTTATTCAAGACGGGCACATAGCTACTAATTTGTCGCTGAAAAGGCGACCCGACCGTGTAGACGGTCCGGCCGCTAGATGTCAGGTTTCCGTTCTGTTCTTGTCGGAATTTAACACTGTGATATGCGGAGTATTGTGATGCTGTGTTGATTTTGTGCAAATTATTGTGAATATTGTTTCTGTCGGTGAGGGTCTGTGAGGTTGAGAAGAAGGTGCACTGTTGTGTACCTCTCTGTATTTCGGATGACACTAAAAAAAGCATGAAAATTGACGTTCCGTACTTTCCCTTCCGAGTGCGGTTTAAGGGAGAAATGGAAGCAAACTATTTCTAGGCAAGGATCTCTTTAGGTACCTAGCAATTCTTCTCATAAAACAGATTTCAATGTAAGCACATCAATCAAATTTCCTTCTGTTTTCATTGTGTATCCTGTTCACAAACAGGAAAATGTCAAACGCAGGAAACGTCCAGCTCCCAAAAATGATGTATTGCCATCAAAATTTAGAAGATCCGATTCAAATAACGATAAACATACCATATCTTCATACGTCAGCTACAAACGAAAAAGGCATAAAAGTCTAGTTTCTATATCAAGGAAAGTCTACGAGTATCTCTGTTAAATCTAAAAAGTATACGGATGAGAAAATTAAATACCAGATTACAGAAAATAATCTGTAAACTGAGAAGTAGAATACGGGTAATGAAATCAGAAAAAAAAATTTACGGTATCTAAACTTGACCAAAAAGCAAACCAAATTGAAAATAATGCTAAAATTGGTCATTTAGGAGCTTTATTCCTATTAGAACGAATTTAATTTTGTTCTTCTTTATTCATCCGTTTGTCCTCCTGGATCGGTTTTTCCCTCAGAGCGAGGTATCCCACGTCTACCGCTCAAGGGTAGTGTTCTGGAGCACCTGACTTTGGGTCGGGGTACTGTCCTGGCATTTGCTGGAAGAGAAGTGGGAAACCACGGAAAACCACTTTGAGGATGGCTGAGGTGGGAATCGAACCCACCTCTACTCAGTTTATCTCCGAGGCTGAGTCGTTCCCGTTCCAGCCCTCGTACAACTTTTCAAATTTCGTGGCAGGGCGGGGAATCGAACCCGGAACTCCTGGGGTGACAGCTAATCACACTAACCACTAAACCACAGAGGAAGATACAAATTTAATTTTACGGGAAGGAAAAAGAGAATTACGGTGAAACGACGCTAAATATTTGCGTAACGGGCCTAACATCGCTCACCATACTGCGCCTTCAATACGAATGTCAAAATATCAGATGTGCGGAGGAATAGATTGGATCGCTGATAACTGGTGAAAGGGCGATTAAACCCAAAGTTATTTATGACCGCAATCTCGATCCGCTTATCAGACACTCTGAGGCACAATTAAAGGAATCGGTAACAAATTCGCTATCAGATTTCTCTGCTTCTTTCGTGAATTATTTATTTCGTTTGAGCATATTGTAAGAAATACGATGTAGAAAATAAGTCAAACAATTGCCCTTGGTCTATCTTTGATCTCATATCTGTTTGCCGCCTTCTGAAATTACTAGTTTTAATGAATTTTTATAGTTTTTCATATTCGAAGGTGTTGCAATGAGCGGGCGAGACCAAGGTCTGTCCAGGGAGGTCTGGTCACGCTACCACAGTCCTTTGCGGTGGCGGCCATATTGGGTCTCAAATATCGTTGTTATGTGGGCGTGCCCGATGTAATGATGTGAGTTAATACTTGTATTTTGAAGGAAAATGGGATACTGCGCCGCACCAAATTGTCAAAATAAGACAACTGACGGAATGAGAGTGTTTCGCTTTCCGAGAGATAAGCAAAGGAGAGCTCAGTGGGTACAAAATTGTAGACGTGACAAATGGCAACCTACAGATAATTCCGTCTTGTGCGAGGTTAGTGAAGTTATACATTCGTATTATTCCTGAATAATAGTATGTTTATATGAACGATATTTTATACTAAATTTATAGGTCTTATTATGTACTTTCTTCTAGCATGATTTTGAAGAATCGCAATTTAAAATAAAGAGGGTAGATGGACGGAAACTACTCCAGTGGAATTCCATCCCAGCAATTTTCAACGCCCCTAATCCAACCAAGTCTTTGACATATAATAGGAAAGCTCTCAAAGAAAGAGAATTATCTTTCAAAACAAGCAAGAAAAGTAACAGGAAATGTGTAATAGTAGTATTGATGTTTATGAAAATTTCATTTTCATGTGTCCGGGTCCATGACTAAATGGTTAGCGTGCTGGCCTTTGGTCGCAGGGGTCCCGGGTTCGATTCCCGGCAGGTTCAAACATGTTTAACCATAATTGGTCAGTTTCGTCGGCACGGAGGCTGGGTGTATGTGTCGTCTTCGTCATCATTTCATCATCATCACGATGCGCTGGTCGCCTACGGACGTCAAATCAAAAGACCTTCATCTGCCGAGCCGAACTTGTCCTCAGACGCCATTCATGCCATTTCATTCCATTCCTTTTCATGTAAACTACAGCCAGTGTCTTTCTATCCCTACATGCAACGTAAAAATATTTCACAAATATTTGAAATGCTTGTTCTTGTTCATTTACCAATTGCAGTCACAACAAACAATAGGCCTGTGACTTCAAACCAACAATTTATGTCCAGCTTGCCATCTTTACAACAATTTTATTGGTAATAGCAGTCTTATACTGTACTGGAGTTATTATTTACAGCTAAATTTCATTAATCTTAAATGCTCTAGAGTGCATTATATGGCTGGACAAATACTTAAATATCACGACACTCGCTTCTCTCGCTCTAACCAACTACTGTAATTTAACATACCGTAGCCTAACATAATATCCTAATGTAATCCCTAAAATAGCCTAACCTAGGTTAACTCAACTTAATAGTGACTGAATTTTTTATGGAATCGTGTTTACAAATGGATTTAATTTTCTTAACCATTATTATTATTATTATTATTATTATTATTATTATTATTATTATTATTATTATTATTATTATTATTATTATTATTATTATTATTATTATTATTATTATTATTGTACCGGGCGGTACACCTCCACGCCGCTAATTCAAACCTTGCGCCAGTTGAAGATCCTCTGCTGGAGGAAGTCCGATCTTTATCTAATGTATTAATTTTCAAGTTACCCAGAAGATGTCACTACTCGGAAATTTTGAAGTTTCTGAACTGGGTCGTTTTTGATGTATTTTTGTTTTACCTGCAGTAAGAAGTGTAAACTTTCTCTTCTAGAGGACACTACTGAAGAACTACAATAGTGCACCCTAGTGCAAGGTGAAAGAACTGTTTTTTGGAGAAATTTTTATTTCAAAAGTTTGTTTCTTGTTAAATTTCTTTCTGGTATTGTTTAAGTTGGCTGTATACCCCTTTCTTTCCCCTTGTTTTGAATTTAGCCAATCCCGAATTTCTTTAATTAATTTACGACCAATAAGGGGTTTCTTCTTCAAATTGCATATGCTGCTTAACCCTAACCAATAAATGATTGTGGGCGGGTGTTTTCTTTCCTGAAACGCCTCGAACTTTCCGCGAGAGTATATAAACTGCTGATTTTAGGGTCTCTGGGCCACTTCTCTACCATCTTTCAGTGTGTAAAGTACATAGCAGGGGGCGGGAAGCGCCTCTTTCTTCGGACAGCAGTTCAACAACCAGGTAATGGCCGTATAATAACTTCTTTTATTGCTAGCTCAGCAGTTTAACTCTCGAGGCGGGTCCGAAGCTTTTTCACCATGTAACCTTTCCCTAAAGTGTAAAGACTTTTAGTATCTATTCTCTTTTAAGCTACATATTGGGATAGAGAGTGCTTAACCCTCTCGAGCTCCCACTCATATTGTTTTGAGGTGAACTTACTTTTTCACAACCTATTCTTCTTTAACGTAATGTAATTTTTTTCTAAAGTCACCTCTTTAGTATGGGATTAGCCCTTGCATTTGTGGCCTAGAGCCAGATTAGTATTTAAAACAAAGTGTATTAGGAGTGCAGATCGCCTCCTCTCAAATGGTTATTTTAGAGGTCATGTAATTAACCTTTTTCTCACTTAATAGACCTCAGTAGGTTGGGTATCTTACCCCTGTGTATATGTCCTTAGAAGACGGCTTGAAGGTGGAATTTGGTGTGGCCTTTGACAGGCTTAAATTTTGAGAGCAAGTTGCTCTTTCTTGAAAATTTTGTTTTCTGCGCGCCTCAAGGAGGCCTTACTGTGTAATTTGGAGCAAGTGCTCCTGGGCATGAATGGAGTTTTCTGCCCCTCTGTTGAAACTTGTTTTGGGGTAAAGTTGGGCTAATTGCCCAAGAATTGTGAGTTAGGGGCTCGAAGCCCAAATCTTGTGAATACTGTACTTGTAATTTGTTACCTTGCTACTCTGTACATGCCATTCGTGTTTTTTCTGAATTTTGGAAAGAGAATATAACCTTGTTAAATTTTACATTAACTTTAATTTCGTAGTTTGAGACCCGTTCACCCCCGCACCTTCTTTCACCTCTACCTACCACAAAAATACGGTAACAATTATTATTATTATTATTATTATTATTATTATTATTATTATTATTATTATTATTATTATTATTATTATTATTATTATGATATAATTCGCTGGGGCCATCAAGGACCACGTTAAGTCTTGTTGCATTAGACACTGAACTTGGCCTTCTTTAGAGCCCAAATTTCCCTCATTCTTTGTGAGTGGGCCTGCTTACGCTCCTCTGTCCAAGGGGCACCGTGTCTTCTCTTCGGTTGCTCGTCTCGGTTTAACCCGCTCGTCAATATTTTCTTGCGGAAGAGATCTCTGTTAAGGGCGTCTTCAGCTGAGATATGTAGCATTTGCAGGTCTTCTTTGGTATTTCTAAACCAGGGAATTGTGGTTTTGGGGTTTGAATCGAAAAAGTGCAAGATTTCTTTAGTTAACTTTCTTCCGTCCATTCTTTTCAGATGACCGTAAAATCGTGCCCGTCTTTTTCTGATTGTGTCGGTAATTTTCTCTTTATTTGCTGTAGACTTCCTTGTTGGATCTCTTTTGATGGATTCCATTTCTGTACTTTGATCCCAAGATTCCTCTCACAATTTTGCGTTCTCTTTTCTCCAGTTCTTCAAGGAGTCCTTTGTTGGCATTTAGAGACAGGGTTTCGGCTGCATATAGAACTACTGGCTTCAGAACTGTTTCATAGTGACGTATCTTGGTGTTTTGGGAAAGGCATTTTTTGTTGTAGATTGTGCGGGATGTTTGGTAGGCTATTTCCAGTTTGCGTACTCGCTCCTGAAGTGCTTCTTTGTCCAGTCCATTTTTCATGATGATCTCACCCAGGTATTTGAATTTGTCTACTCGGGTGATGTCCCCGTATTTTGTATGGAGTTTTGGTGGAGCCTCTTTGATGTTAGTCATTACTTCTGTTTTCTCAAACGATATCTGCAAACCAGTTTGTTCGGCAATTTTCTTTAAAATTTCAACTTGAGCTCTAGCGGTTTCTATGTCGTTTGAGAGAACAGCAATATCATCGGCAAATGCAAAGCAGTCTGTTGCGATACCCTTGGATTTGGTTCCTATTCTCAATGGACTGTAGTTGGTTTCCTGTAATCTCACCCGCCAGGTTCTGATGATCTTTTCAAGAACACAGTTGAAGAGTATCGGGGATAGCCCATCACCGTCTCGGACCCCTGTTTTGATGTCAAAGGAATGCGAGAGACATCCGTGGAACTTCACCTTGGATTTTGTATCGGTCAGGGTGGCTCTAATTAATGCCAGCAGTTTCAAATCAACTCCAAATTCATTTAAGATGTTTAGCAGGACTTCCCGCTTTCTTAAAGTCCACAAAGACAGACACATAGTGCTTGGACCTTAGTGTACAATATCTGATGATCGTTTTGAGATTTTGGATCTGTTCAGCTGTTGAGC
Source organism: Anabrus simplex (assembly GCF_040414725.1). NCBI lineage: Eukaryota > Metazoa > Arthropoda > Insecta > Orthoptera > Tettigoniidae > Anabrus > Anabrus simplex. Next base: position 147,561,991 of record NC_090267.1, on the reverse strand, counting down.
GACCTTTTCTGAACCCTCCTTGGTATTCACCTATTTGATGTTCGACTTGTGCTTCCAAACGCTCCAGGATGGCAAGTGATAGAATTTTGTAAGTCACGGGTAGCAAAGATATTCCTCTGTAGTTGTTGATGTTCTTCATGCTGCCTTTTTTGTGTAGTGGGTGGATCAAAGCTATTTTCCAATCTTCGGGTAGGGTCTCCTTGTTCCAAATTTCTTCTATTTGCGTTTGCAAGATATCAAGTGATTCCTCTGGGGCATATTTCCATAGTTCTGCTACTACTGAGTCTTCACCCGGCGTTTTGTTATTTTTGAGACGGGCAATGTGGCGCTTGATTTCATCTCTGTCGGGTGGTCTGGAATCTGGGTACCTGAGTAAGGGTTCCTTGGTCTCAATGGCGCTTTGCGGTTTAGAGCAATTAAGTAAATTCTTGAAGTAATCTGCCAGAATGCTGCAATTTTCTTCATTTGACGTCGCCAGTGTGCCGTCCTTTCGCTCAAAGCATAGAGATGGTGGTTTATAGCCAGTGAGTTTGCGTTTGAAGGCTCTGTAGTAATCTCTGCTTTCATTCTTCCTAAAGTTTTGTTCTATTTTTCAATGAGAGATTTTTCGTATTTACGTTTCTCAGTTCTGAACACCCTAGCTGCTTGGGCACGTTGGGTTTTGTAGGTTTCCCAGTAATTTTCTGATTTCGTAGAGTAGTACCGTTTCCATGCATTGAGTCTTTCTTGGAGGACTGATTCGCAGGTACCATTCCACCAGGCATGCGTTTTTCTTCTCTTGATTTCTGCAACGTCTTTGGCGGCCTCAACAAGGAGACTTTTGGCGTTGTTAAAGTCACAGTCATTTGGTCTAGCCTTCTCCTGGAACTCCTCGACCCTTTGCCGAAGTTTATCGTTGTCGAAGCGTGTGATCTGTTTGGTTGTCTTCCTTGTGTTTGCGGAAATTGGTTTGAATTTGATAAGAGACATGTAATGCTCTGAGGCCACATTGATGCCTTTCTTTACCTTCACATTCATAATCTCAGGGCTGTTTCTCCTGGAGATTGCAACGTGATCTATTTGGAACTCTCCGAGAGCTTGGACGGGAGAACGCCAAGTCATTTGCTTTCTGGGTAGATGGCGAAAGTGGGTCGACATGACCTGCAGGTTGTGATTTTCGCAAATGGACACCAGTCTTTTGCCGTTGGGATTGGTTCTTTTGTGAGCAGGGTAATTTCCTATAACTTTCTTGTACTTCTGTTCACGACCTAGTTGGGCATTGAAGTCACCCAAAAGAAGCTTGACATGGTGTTTGGGGGATTTTGTTTAATTTTTCATCCAGTAGGTCCCAGAAATTATCAACTTCTTCTGGATCAGACTTGTTCTTATCGTTTGTAGGAGCATGTGCGTTAACTAGGGCGTACGTTTTGTTCGCTCATTTAATTGTGAGTATAGGCAATCTGTCTTCCACAGGTTCGAAATTTGCAACCGATTTAAGGATCTTGGTTCTAACAGCAAACGCGGTTCCAAGCATCACAGCTCCATTGAGGATTTCTCTTTGCGCTTTGCTCTTGAAAAATCGGTACCCTTCGGATTCAAAAATCTCTTCATCTGGGTACCTTGTTTCCTGTAGGGCCATTATGGATATATGATTTTCGTGAAGAGCTTTGGTGAGGGTTTTCAGCTTGCCAGTTTGTGTAAGTGAATTTATGTTGAAAGTTGCTAGAAAGGTTTTAGATTTTGGCCTGAGTTTTGGAATCTTCGGGGTACACCGAGACGTTCCGACTCGTCTGTTGCATGATGTCGAGTCTCCCCCAGAATCCGAACGAGACTCGTGCGCCGTGGCATTCACGACGAGGGATTTATCCGAAGATTTACCCCCTGGGGTATGTTTCCTGAAATGTTGTGCCATCATGCTTTTTGACTTGACTTTGCTTTGGACGGGTACCCATCCCTTTACAACTAGAGTTGTTAGCCCTAGAGGTTGCCTCAAGATGTTTTCTGGCTTCTGGTCATTTACCAGTCTTCGCCGTAACCCTGGCAAGGGACCAGTTTTTTTCACGGTGGTATTTTATTTCCCTACTACCCTCTGACTCTGCTGGCGGCAGAGCCAGCGAGCTTCCCCAATTCCAATGGGACGCGCCCGATGGAGGTAACCGGTAAATCCCCACACGGGATTATTATTATTTTTTATTATTATTATATGCATGAATATTGGGACTCAGATAAGAGCCCCGCGGTCGCCAACCCACCGCTTGCTAGTTAGGAGATCCTGACGCCCCTTTCAGTCGCCTCTTAGACAAGCAGGTGACACCGTGGGTTTTGTTCTATTGCTCCCATCCACAGGGGAGAAATCTCTTTTGGGTTGTGACTACGAGGCTCTTAGCTGAGTCTTGACATTGCTTTCAATATTCTAGCCCATCCGACCTCCCCTGGTCAGCACTTATTCTTTTCCGAGCGCGACGGCATTAGCGCATTCGAGGCGTAGGAAGTTTTTCATTTCCACGCACTTTGGGGCCTTCATCTTCCTTTTGCCGATACTTTCATTTTTTGAAGTGTTGGACCCCTTCCATTTGTTTTCTTCTGATTAGTGTTTATAGAGGATGGTTGTCCAGTTGTACTTAATTTTAAAACAATAATCACCACCACCACTTTGTACTATATAGCAGCATGGGTTATCAATAAACTAGTTAAGAGCAGTGGCGAAGCGTGAACTAAGTAAGGGGGTAGACAGAGATTTCTTTCATTTAAACTGTTTTAATCATATTATTATACGGAATTTTGTTTTTGACGCATACATCTGTATTCAGTGTTATATAAATTAATCTGAAAATAAGACAAACCCTATAACAACCTATAACCCTACGTGCACTTGTTTTATTTTTAAATATAGACGAAATATGCCGCGGGAGTTGTCAAATAACAACATACTTTCAGAATAAAAATAGCAATATATTTCTTTGTTATGTAGATTTAATAAGAGAAATAAGAAATAAATAGTTGTTCGTACAAGTCACCTTAAACAATATTCTTGAAAATGAGTTTAATCCGCCTGTCCTTCATTTCGGCAAATATATCTATTACTCTCGTCTTGAAGTCAGACGTCTTGCTAAGATTCCACAGAAATTTCTTCTCTGTAGCTAAAGTTCCCAAGTTAGACAGTCTCTGGTTGGTCATCCAATTCCTTAAATACGTTTTAATTCATTTGAATGCACTTACAGCGCGTTTACTAGAAACTGACTTTAAGGGAATATATAGCATCAAGTTAAGCATTTTTTTCCGTATGCGTACTCTGGAGTACCTTATTAAGACTGGAAGCCAATACTTGTTGGATTTATAATACCGCAACTAATATTGGCGGGCAAGAAAATGCATGTACTTGAAGGGTTTTGATGCTGTCATTCATTTATTAGGTGTAAGTTTACTATACTTCGTATTTAAATATTATTAATTTATTTTTAGACGTGTCTTATAATAAATTCAAATTAATAACATTAAAGCATGTCTAAGATGGTAGCCAATAAGAGCACCTTCATAAGAGAGATCCAAATACTAGCTGGTAAGTCTGTCTACTGGGCGGATACATCTCGCTATAGGAAAGTCATAGTTCCACAGTTAGCACCTACAGATAGCGTTAGTGTTGCTCTATCTGAAAGCTTTGAAAATCAAAGGGAACATACACAGAATGGACAGCGTCTACTTTCGCCTACGTGCTTCGTGTAACTGACGCGAGCTTAGCATTGCCGAAGTGAGACGAAAATAAGTAAATCGGGGAACACAATAATGCATCGAATCTGGAAATAATTAATTTTCTAAAAAGTAATTGAATTAACAAGACAATATTTCACAAAATGTTAAGGGTACACGCTGTCTAACCTGTCTCCCCTGACGCTTCGCCCCTGGTTAAGAGTAGCTAAGAATATCACTCTTGTTGCATATGTGCAGAATATTTTTGCCGTAGAACCCAAAGACATACCACACGAATGGATAACAACAGTTACCATACATAATTTCATGCACTCAACTCAAGAGGCATTCAGTGTTTGTCAACATACTGGGGTAACCTTTTAGAAACGCAGTATCGGTAATTACTTTCCTAAGAAAGAAAACGCTGAAGGTAATTTATTACAACTGTATTTTAGTACTTTAAATGCAGTACTTCAAGTTCAGTATTTCATGTACCGGTAATCATAATATGACGCAGGTCCTGTACAGATTTCTAAGTTTCTGTGAATAAGATTACATATTTGACAGATGATATTAATAAGAAATATAGTAAGACCAAGTTGTAAGGAAGTAAAAGAGAAGAGCATGAGCTTTTCTGTTGATTCTTGTTTCTCAAAAAAAAAAAAAAAATCAGGCTCTGTTAATTATCTTCCTATTCAAATAGCTGTGAATGTATTCATATCATTTAAGTGTTATACAGTTATACATACATGATCAGTAGATGTCCAGTTAATTTCTTTACGAAAAATAGTTAGTATTTTGTTTTTATTTCAATGTAGGGTACCGAAATCCTCTAAATTCGAATGCACTTGCCTTTGGTTACACCAGCTTAAAGACCTAATATGGCGGCTCCATAAGTAGCATTCGTGACTTGACCTCCCTAGACAGACCTTGGGCGAGACAGATCAGTAAAGAGAACTCTAGCGGCACTTGCCGGAAGTATCTCGAGGACGAGTCTAGTGTGCTGTATTTCCCGGCCTTGTGTATCTCGTAGGCAAAGACACGATACGTTATTAAAGAAAATAATAGAGGGTTCCATAGAGGGAAGCAATTATAGAGGACGACCAAGATTAGAGTACATGACGCAAATATTGGATGACATGAGTAGTGACTCCTACTACGAACTGAAAAGAAAAGCAGTATTATTCATGTTTTGGGAAATATCAAATATGGAGAGGAATGGAGAGCTTGTGCCAACCAGCCTTACGGCTGATGACTGTAATAGAGAGAAGTACGGAAGAGAATAGCGGGGGATATTATCAAAGGAATTTTAGAGAGATTAGTGCCCAAGTTTATACTGAGAGAATATTTAAGCACAGAATTCAAGGAATATTTTGAAGGGAGGTCTTCTGAAAATATTAAGACATGAATAACGATTGCTACTTAAGGAAACGATGTAGATGAGGCAATAGAGCTGGTAAAGAACACAGTATTGATAGCACGACATACGATGCTGTACAGGGTATAAGAATACAAAGAAATAGTGGGTGGTACAATGAAGAATGCAGGTTTAAAATGACCCGAATTATTGAAAACACTAGATACATTTAGAACAGTAAGTGGGCATGAATCAACAATTTCATTCTGTAGCAAAGGAAAATAGTAGAAAGAATTATTGGTAATAACAAAAGACTTGTGGCAGAATAAACAAATTGATAACTTAGGCCTAAATAGAGATGCTAAGAATAAAGATGTTAAAAAGTATGGCACAGAATATATCAAACTTGTAGAGATAGTTAAAAATAACCCAGGTAAATATAAGTCTTGGAGAACGGGTAGAGTATTAAAACTGTTAAGTGGTGAGGATCATTGGGAACATGATGTAGAGAAAATAGGGGTCTCAAGGGTTTTGGGATGCATCCTACCTATTTTAGATATGAAATTTCAACTGACGAAGTGAGGGAATTATTAGAGAAAGGGTGGAAGGGGAAATCAGGTGCAATTCCAGCTAATAATGATTTGTAGAAAGACGCAGGCAAGAACAGCTTTGTCCTGGCAGGTATAGTTAAAAATTTTAACTAGATTTTTGAGGAAGCAATATTCCCTACATCATGGCAAGAAGGAATCATCTGTCCTGTATATAAGAAACGTGGGGAAAGATCTAACCCAAGTAATTATAAGGAGGGATAACGTTGTTAGATTCCTTAAGCAAGAAATACACAGGGATATTAGCAAAACATTTAATGAATTGGGCAGAGGTGTGCTCGATCCTGTCGAGATCCCAAGTAGGATTTAGATAGGTAATGAGGACAAATGACAACATAATGGTAGTAAAAACTGTACAGTAATAGATAAATATATTAAGAAGAGGGGCAAGGTGTACATTGCTTTAATCGATTTAACGAAAGCGTTTGATTCGGTGAGTAGAAGGGCTGCCATCCACAAGCTAGGGCAGATCAGAGAATCTGCGAAAATTATAAGAGCAATTGATAACATATATTACGAATTTAAATGTACTATCTATGTAAAAATATGGTGTAGTAGTGGGGAAGGTAATTTCAAAACTGGGTCCCAAAACAAGGGTGTAAACTGTCAACCTATATTATTTTTATAGTTCATTAATGATTTCTTCCAATCGAAAAGATTTGAGAAAGGAGCTTCTCTATGTCTTGAGAATCAAGATATTCCAGTCTTAATCCGTGCGGACGATATCATTCTACTCGCATTAACACCTGCCAAGATGCAAAATAGTATGAGTGAGATAGAAAGCTACTGTAAAGAGTGGAATCTAGAAAACCAGAGTGATGGTTTGTAAAAGGGATGTCAAGTTTTCTAAGAGTGAGCAGTGGTGGATGGGTAAGACGAAGTTAGAAGTGGATAAAAAAATTGGTCCACTGTTTTCCACGGCACGCCACTCCACTTCTCGGACACTATCTGTTTTGGGTTGCTCTCCATTTCCGGCAAATTCTAGTCCCCGCCACATCTTTTGCGTCTTAGTTTGACTTTGGTCCATGGACGCGAACGTTATCCTAGGGTTTTATATTCTTACGAAAAAAATATTGAGGAGAAAGAATAGTACTAGGGTTCATTGGGTCCATCCATTGAATTCTTATCCCATAGAACGAAGAGCTCATCCCATTTTTCTAGATGCACATAACAGTGATCCAAAAAGTTACTTTTTTGTGATGAATTGTCAATCCTTGAAGCAAGTTCACAGCGTCAGGACACCAACATGAGAAAATGGGTTTCATCGACATTTTGAGCCAAAAACTTTGAACTTGTGACGCGCACAATGTTGACTGCCTGAACGACTGATTAGTCAGCTACTAGTACGGCCTTGCTACCTATACCTAATTTCTGTGAATAAAATACTGGTAGTTCTCACGAATAAGAAAATGTTATGTGATTTACTTGGAAATAATACTTTTGAAGCAAAGACTGCTAAAAACCTTGATTAATTATTTGTTCACTTACTTACGTTATTCTAATATTGAATAAATAGTTAACATATAACACGTACAATATTATTGTACTTTCTAACTTCTCCCTTTGGGAATCGTTCAGTTCGGCAAAATTTGGAATCACTTCTTGCAAAACTTCATTCCACTTTTGAAATTTTTATTTTATTTGAATAGTCAGTCGTTCGTAAATCCCACAGACAAGGACGATTTTGCATTTCTATTATTAACTTTTCAGCATCTATGAATGGAACCGACATTTTGAAACAAAAACTTCGAATTTGTGGCGCACACAATGTTAGACGTCTGAACGAACTAATCAGATTTAGTGAGCTTCCGTTCGCCAAGAGTGGAAGACACTTCAGGTCGGTTGACAGCAGCCTTTTGTTGACGAGAGTGGAGGGAGGTTGCGCCACACGAAGTGTCTCGTGTGAGTGCTGCGGGCCCCTATCTACACCTCTGGCGCTCTTAAAACTACCCCCACAAATGCAATGCTAGTCGAAACCAGTGAATACCCTCTCTTCATTAGAGGTTTAATGTTAGCAAAAAATATATATCCTGAAACACCTTACTCGATCAAATTCCATTTTATACCTAATCTTCAACTTCTTTACGAATATTATCAACAACGCCCTCCAAAAAATGGCAGATACCCATCGATATATCTTGCTTACGCAGAGTTTCATATTCTTCGCTAATCTGTACTAAGAACATCACAATTAATCATGCACGCATATTCTTACGAAATCCTTAATTTTAAACCTCAGATTATTATTCAATCTTCCTCCTCATCACCTCAACCCTCACAAAATACGGCATCAGTTATGCCAACAGTTAAGAAACTTAAAATATCACCAAGGAGAAACGACGTAAATACATATACAGATGGAGCGAAGTCCCAACATGGGGTAGGAGCAGCATTCTTTGATTCCAATACACGCACAAGTTTTCAGTATCACTTACCGAATAATGTAACTATCTTCACGGCTGAACTCTTTGCAATTCGACAAGCTCTATCATATGTGCAACAACATGCGTTTCCGAAAGTAAACATTTTTACGGATTCCCAAAGTGTTCTCCACGCTCTGCATACCCCCACGCAGTCCTACAATGGATATTTATATGAGGTTAAACAAATGCTGTAACAACTCGAACACTCCGGAGCATATATTACTTTAATATGGATCAAAGGTCATTCTGCACACCCAGGTAATGATCAAGCTGATGTAGCCGCTAAAGAAGCAAGTAACTCCTTATCAGATCCCCTTCAAATCAAAGTACCTATTACAGATTATTTTCCAATTATCAAACATGAAGCTCGTCAATCTTGGCAAAATTTATGTCAACGCTCGGCAGGAATCAAAGGGAAATTCTTTTATCAGTTGCAACCCTATATTCTTACAAAACCATGGTACTTAAACGGATCCTATACTCGACGTCACATAATTAATATCATACGATTAAGACTTAACCATGCATTAACGCCTGACTACAAATACCGCTTTACATTTCTAACCTCCCATACTGTATCTGTGGACATCCCAACAGAGATAGTAACCACCTGCTCTTTCAATGCTCTCAATATGCTTCTCCTCAACGTATTTTATTCAAGCAGTTAATAAAAATGAACATACCTCCGCCAACAAGCATTTGAATCATGGCTGAGAAATGATATAATGGATGCAGAAATTGTCTCACGGCACTGGAGTGTGTATCGTAGAGATAGGATAGGAACGCTCGGCGGGGGAGTATTCATTCTGGTGCAAGAAGAAATTGTAAGCTATGAAAAAGTTAAAGATGAGACACATAAAATTCTAGGTGTAAGGCTCATTTCTAAAGATAATAGGCAACTTGATATATTTGGAGTCTACAGACCGGGAGACGGTAGCATTGGCGCGGATTCGGAATTATTTGATAGGATAGTCGGCTATGTGGGAAACGACATGGAAAGAAATGTGATTGTAGCAGGAGATCTGAATTTGCCAAGTGTCAATTGGGAAGGAAATACGAACGACAGGAAGCATGGCCAACAAATGGCAAACAAGTTAATATGGGAAGGACAGCTTATTCAGAAAGTGATGGAACCAACCAGAGGGAAAAATATCCTGGATGTGGTGCTGATAAAACCAGATGAGCTCTATAGGGAAACTGAAGTAATAGACGGTATTAGTGGTCATGAAGCTGTTTTTGACGTAGTTAAAAATAAATGTGATAGAAAAGAAGGTCTTAAAAGTAGGACTATTTGGCAGTACCATATGGCTGATAAAAGCAGGCATGAGGCAGTTTCTAAAAAGTAACTATGATCGGTGGAAAACGGCAAATAAAAATGTAAACAAACTCTGGGATGGGTTTAAAGGAATTGTTGAGGAATTGGAAAACAGGTTTGTACCTTTACGGGTGGTAAGGAATGGTAAGGACTCACCTTATTATAATAGGGAAATAAATAGACTAAGAAGGAGGTGCAGACTGGAAAGAAATAGATTTAGAAATGGCTGTTGAAGTAAGGAGAAATTGAAGGAACATACTAGAAAATTGAATCTAGCAAAGAAGGCAGCTAAGGATAACATGATGACAAGCATAATTGGCAATCATACAAATTTTAGTGAAAAATTCGAAGGGTATGTGTAGGTATTTTAAGGCAGAAACAGGTTCCAAGAAGGACATTCCAGGAATCATTAATGAACAAGTAGAGTGTGTATGTGAGGATCTTCAAAATGCAGAAGTATTCAGTCAGCAGTATGTAAAGATTGTTGGTTAAAAGGATAATGTCCAGATAGAGGAGGAGACTAAGGCCAAAGAAATATTAAAATTTACATATGATAACAATGATATTTACAATAAGATACATAAGTTGAAAACTAGAAAAGCGGCTGGAATTGATCTGATCTCTGGGGATATACTAAAGACAATGGGTTTGGATATAGTACCATATCTGAAGTGCTTATTTGATTATTGTTTGGTCAGAGGAGCTATACTAGATGAATTGAGAGTTGCTATAGTAAGCCCTGTGTATAAAGGAAAGGGTGATAGACATAAAGCTGAAAATTACAGGCCAGTAAGTTTGCCATACATTGTATGTAAGCTTTGGGAAGGCATTCTTTCTGATTATATTAGACAAGTTTGTGAAATTAATAACTGGTTCGATAGAAGGCATCTCGGTTTTAGGAAAGGTTAATCCGCTGAAGCTCAACTTGTAGGATTCCAGCAAGATATAGCAGATATCTTGGATTCTGGAGGTCAAATGGACTGTATCGCGATTGGCCTGTCTAAAGCATTTGATAGGGTGGGTCATGGGAGACTACTGGCAAAAATGAGTGCAATTGGACTAGACAAAAGAGTGACTGAATGGGTTGCTATATATCTAGAAAATAGATCTCAGAGAATTAGAGTAGGTGAAGCTTTATCTGACCCTGTAATAATTAAGAGGGGAATTCCTCAAGGCAGTATTATCGGACCTTTATGTTTTCTTATATATATAAATGATATGAGTAAAGGAGTGGAATCGGAGGTAAGGTTTTTTGCGGATGATGTTATTCTCTATAGAGTGATAAATATGTTACAAGATTGTGAGCAACTGCATCGTGACCTCGAAAATGTTGTGAGATCGACAGCAGACAATGGGATAAACGGGGTAAAAAGTCGGGTTGGGAGTTTCACAAATAGGAAAAGTCCTCTCAGTTTTCATTACTGCGTTGATGGGGTGAAAGTTCCTTTTGGGGATCATTGTAAGTATCTAGGTGTTAATATAAGGAAAGATATTCATTAGGGTAATCACATAAATGGGATTGTAAATAAAGGAAGCAGATCTCTGCATATGGTTATGAGGGTGTTTAGGGGTTGTAGTAAGGATGTAAAGGAGAGGGCATATAAGTCTCTGGTAAGACCCCAACTAGAGTATGGTTCCAGTGTATGGGACTCTCACCAGGATTACCTGATTCAAGAACTGGAAAAAATCCACCCAAGGAAAGCAGCTCGATTTGTTCTGGGTGATTTCCGACAAAAGAGTAGCGTTACAAAAATGTTGCAAAGTTTGTGTTGGGAGGAACTGAGAGAAAGAAGAAGAGCTGCTCGACTAAGTGGTATCTTCCGAGCTGTCAGCGATGAGGTGGCGTGGAATGACGTTAGTAGACGAACAAGTTTGAATGGCGTTTATAAAAGTAGGAAAGATCACAATATGAAGATAAAGTTGGAATTCAAGAGGACAAACTGGGGCAAATATTCATTTATAGGAAGGGGAGTTAGGGATTTGAATAACTTACCAAGGGAGACGTTCAATAAATTTCCAGTTTCTTTGAAATCATTTAGGAAACGCTAGGAAAACAACAGATAGGGAATCTGCCACATGGGTGACCTCCCTAAATGTAGATCAGTAATGATGTTTATTATTATGCCATTACCCCACATTATTTCACTTTTAAACCAGTTTCTTGATCATACCAAATTAACGTTGTAAACAAACGACCTTCTTCTGTTTTAGCAGCAGTCATAGGCTTTGCACTCCTACATTCTTTGTATCCCTAACCTTCAATCTCTATGCCTCGCTTTTGAATACAACCGCTAGTTAACCTTTGGTGTTAACAATAACATTTTAGAATTTGTGTGAATAAAATTCCATAATGTGTGATGCGCGTGAGTAACAAGTCTTATCTAACAAATACGAGACGATAATACACATATACAGCGACTGGGTAATAGTACAACAAACCCAAACAAACATCTTCAGGAAGAAGAAGAAGAAGAATGGGACCTGATACCGCAAGGTGACCTCCGTCGACTTATGCGGAGCATGGCACGTTGATGCCAAGCTGTGATAAATGCTCATGGAGGACATACACCATACTGAAGCTCTCCAACTGTGATAAAATCCACCCTGGTGGACTGTTATCACTTTGTTTTCGCTCCTATTTGGACATTTCTGTTTGGGTTCTGACAATGAACGCGAATCCATCGACGTTCTTTAGTATGCTTCAACGGTAAAGAATACAGATTTAGTTAGTATGTAATACACCTGGGTGTGAGGTATGGTCAAATACAGTAGAGATAATACGTGACACTGAGCGAGATATCGAGGGACAGCTATTGTAGCTCACTCTAGCGGATAGACCTGAACAGTACTGATTCTCTCATAAGAGCACGTGTATTTTTGTGTGAAGTTTTTGGTGTTATTTATGCGCTTTCGGTGAGTTGACGTAATTAAATAGTAGCGTGTGTCATAGCTTGATATCTCCTCTCAACATGAGGTGAAAGGTATGTGCTGTGTTTGGCTGCAGTAATTACGAAGTAGAGAAAAATGCGCGGTCGTTCTTCAGGTTCCCTCGTAACAAGAACATGCAAGTAACATTGTGTTTGCATATATTATATTCTTTCAGTGACAGAGATTTTTATAGTACTTTATGATTTTCTGACCTGCTTGACCCATATTTTAACTGGCATAAAATGTAATACGCATATTTTATTCTATAGTGCAGCAGTTAACCTTCAATATCGATGTGTTGTTGTAGGTGTGATCTGTGGGTTTTGAAATGTCACAGAAGCGATTTGGATAATGTGTACAAGAAAGAAGGGACGTGACGCTTATATAAGAATTATAAGATCTGTTCAGATCATTTCCAGGCCAGCGACTTTAGAAATCCTCGACAATACAGCCAGGGTATGTTACATTTTTGCTCTAATTTTACGTAAATATTCCTTAAAGCATCACTATCGACAACATTTTCATACTTTTCTTTCTTTTATCCCTCTTCTCAGATTAAAGCCGAGATTTTATAGATTTTCTTTCTGTTAGTAGGCTTCACATTAAGAGGAAAATTGTCCAGATTTTAATTGTTAATTCATTGCATCATGTGTGTATGGAATGTGCTGATATTTTTATTGACAAGTGTCTTAATGTGATGATAAAAAAAATTTAATGAGAAAAAAGACAAATCCAACCGTAAATGTTCAGGCACGAATGCTAAAGCTAAAAAAGTAATTGTTATTATTATTATTAGAAAAGCGCACGGATGTGCATTACAAAGATTATTGACCGTTTTAGTCTTTGCTATAATCGCATAGAGATTTGTTGTTGTTTTTATATCTTGTGATGTGATACATGTCACAGAACTGATCACACAGTGAACATTCACATTTTTCATTTGGGTCGTGATAAGATATATTTTTACACATTTTATGGTGGTACCCGTGTTCTGCTAGTTTTATTATCACAGGTCTTAGCTTCTGGTTGGCGTTCGTCCAATTTCGATCTAACATGGCATCTGTGCTGTAGAACTCTAGCGGAATTTCTTCTCTCTGCTTCCGTCTCTCCGCTAGGTGTGCTTCTACATTCATTGTGGATGGCAGTGGTAGTTGTATCCTCAGTTCTTCAATAAGAAAGGGTTCCCGTGCTAGTTCGTATGTTAGGCGGGAACGCGTGTATTTTGTGATGCCCATTATGGTCTTTAGGAATTTTGCCTTAACTACTTCTATGGTGGCCAGGTCTCTCTTTGTTAGTCTTTCCCATATCAAGTGGATTCCATAGGTGAGTATTGGTAGGATCGTTGTGTCAAATAGGCGCATAGCTGTTTTTAAGGATAACAGCTGTAGATTGTTGATGTCGTACATGGCTTTCATGGCTGCAACTGCTTTGTCTTATATGTGTAGTCTGAACGTCCCAGTAGTCTGTAAGGTTATTCCCAGGTATTTGAATGAGTTTACTATTTCCACTTTGCCGTCTTCGTATTCTACGTTGTCGTTTGCTGCGTTTCGTCCGCCTTTCCGAAAGACCACCTGTTGAGTTTTTTTTCCAGTTTATCTTGAGGCTGTTATTTCCTGCCCATTCAGCCAGCGCTGAGAAAGCGTGTTGGAGCTCTTCCTTCTTTGTTGACCGTAGGACCATATCGTCTGCATATATGTAGATCACTGCATCCTTTGCTCTTTCTCTGATTGCTTTTGTTACATCCGCGGTGGCAATATTGAATAGTATGGGGCTGAGTGGATCACCTTGCAGCACTCCATTAGTTTGGGTGATTTCCTTTGTTTTATGGGTCGCATCATCTATGGTGATCTGGTTGTATGCCAGAATATTTCTTATTAGAGCTGTAAGGGGAGTATTTCCAGCCATAGTTTGGAGTTTTGACATTAGTATCTTCCTGTCTATTATGTCTAAGGCTTTTGTATAGTCTATGAAGACTGCAGTCTAAAAAAGTAATGCATAAATGAAAGATGAAGCCATTTCACAGCAGCCCATTTCATATCTTGTTTATGTGTCTAATTTCAGTCTTTGAATAATAATCTTTTAAATAATTCTTCATTCATTTATCCAGTATTGCTTTAGCAACTTCGAAGTTAATATCTCAATAACACTTTCTTTCTAGACGTAATTTATTTATCCATTTCCTTATATACATTTTCATTGATACTTGAATTTAGCGCGATTTGTTCAGGTCAAGTCACTAGGAGCGTCACCGTCGAATTGTCTCCCATTTTAGCAAGGCGAAATCCGTAAGTGTCGCGTATTATCTCTACTGTATTTGGTATGGTTTTTCGGAGCATGGCATACGTTCAAAAACATGTTCCGCTCTTTTTTTAAACTGTGTATTAAATAATACGTACTGTAGCAGTAAATTATAGTTCAGTGATGCATTATGACACTTTGTTAGTTGGAATAAGTCTGTTACATTTCGAAAACGAACAAAACCAGTGGCATGTGATAGCGACGATCGGATAGTCTCTCGCCAATGTTGGTAGTCATCCGTAACATCAGTTGTTTTCATCGGTCATATGCAGTCAAAATATGTCTGATATTTCCCAAAAATGAATAATACTGGTTGCATGTAAGTGCAACAGCGGCGGGCGGATGTTCTCCCCCCCTCCGCCCCGGTTGTTGGTTACCTGTCCGTAATGGGAAGTGGGGTCTGTTAGCTCAATTGTGGTAAAACATAATTTTGGTATGTTCGAATAACAATACTGTTGCATATGGCTGCAGTGATTGTGATGGACGCATGTTCTCTCCCCTCCCCCCCCCCATTTGGTGGTCATCCGAGACTGGGAGTCCTGTTTGTTGTCTTTGTGCATTCATGTGTAATTGGATGTTCGATTTCCTAAAACTAACATTAGTGGCATGTGATTGCGATTATTGCAGTGGACGGATGTTCTCTCCTACGGTTGATAGTCATCCGTGACTGGGTGGAGGGGATTCTGCCCATTCAAATGTAATATAATAAGTAAGGTTGTATAATATGTATTGAGTATGGAACATATACACCATGGTAACATTCACGTAATTTTAATATCTTCGATTTTTTTTGTATACGTTCAAATCGAATTCCATGTAGGCCTAATGATTTAGATTACCATAAACGAATACGCTCTCCCCAGGTAGTGGTCATCCGTGACTGGAGAAAAGAGCTTCATTCATAAATATACAATTGCTGCTAAAGTTTAATTTTGTTTATTAATATTAATTTTCAATTTTATCTTTGTGTGTTGAGGATCTATTGATTTGTGGACTTTCTAAAATGTCAACTATAACCCTTTCAGATGTGTGTGTAAAATGGTGAGAGAATTTTGTATATATCATACTTCCATGTAGTGATGGGCAGTCTGAGACGAGGTCTCGAGATTTCTCGAGACTAGCGCAGGCATTATTTCTCGCGAGAAATTTCGAGAAATCTCGAGAGCGTTGTCCCCACAATGTGCGGCGAGCAGCGTGTTGTAAACCTGCAGGTAGTCGGAGCTGAATGTTGTTTGTTCCGAACATGCGAATAGCCACCCACGGGCCTTCTCATTTTCGTAAATACGTGTCAACAAGCGACTAGGTCGTTCGTTTATACCGAGGTCTATTTTGACGCAGTATAACATAATTATAAAGGATACGCATTCGGGCATTGTATGCACTGGTAGGTACACGAATGAGTGGTTTAAGTACAGAACCTGACGGCTACTGTAGGTACACGTACCTGGATACTAGAGGCATGCATTATTCGAACTCGAGACGAGGCAAGATGAACCTTGCTGCATATGCAACCACCATTACGCATGAGTGGAATGTGCAATCTTAATTGCTATAGAGTATTCGCGTCATAATTAGGTAGGTACTTCGATATATAACGGTGCAATGTGAACTATGTCGAATTGTACGCGACAACTTGAAGACGATGTCCGAAACGCAACGTAAGTCGTGGATGTCGGTTGTTTTTAAGAGATGTCGCATAGCACAGCCCACTGCGTTGCTTATTCAAAAGAAGTAAAATACATCGGCATAAATACTTTTGGGATGATCAGGCACTTACAAACGCATATCAATGAAGAGGAATCGTCACAGAACACCTCCGGCCCGGTCTGAATCACAAGAAACTATCCTGCCGACAACGATTGTGAGGCATGCAGGTAGGATTACATCCTAATAACAATTATTAACAAATTATAGGGGTTATTCAGCTAAGAAGTCCACCTGACATAACTCGTGAACAGTTTAAGATACTGGCAGTCTGTATTCACTTTCGTTAATGATAAGGAGCTCATAGTTCAACATGCAGTGCTTTCATGGGGTTTTGACAAAATTTATCGTCACACACGTTTTCATGTGAGAACTATCAAGCTTACACTCGTAGTTACTGGGACGTCGCACAGCTCGCAACACACGAGAATCGGTCTCGAGAGCGTTACTCATCACCCCTGTTAAACGTTCCACTCATGTGTAATGGGGGTTGCATATGTAGCAAAGCACATCTTCCCCGTCTCAGTTTCGAATAATGCACGCCTCTAGTATCCAAGTTGGTGTACATCCTATCTACAGTTTTTCACAAAGTATGCATTGTTATTCACCTAAGATGTCCACCCCAAATAAGTCGTGAACAGTTTAAGATACTGACATTCTGTTTCCACTTTAGTTAATCGTATTAAGGGGTTCATAGTTGAACATGCAGTACTCTTCCAGGCGTTTGACAAAATGTATTGGCTCACACGTATTCATAAGAGAACGTTATTTCACGCAATAACTGCCAATGATATACTATCAAGTTTACAGTCATAGTTACAGGTACGTCGCACAGCTTGTGCTACAGGAGGATCGGTCTCGGTATTCTCGCGAGTCTCGAGATCTGCGACGTCAGTCTCGAGAGAGAGCGTTGCCCATTACTACTTCCATGATCTGTCATGTAGATGTGCAGCAACTCATTCTTCATGCTTAAGTAGCCGAAATGCCACCGGGTGTTCTTGAAATCCAATGTCAAATATTCTTTTGTTTGTTCAATGTGAAATCATTCACATTTGTACGTTATATGGCGTGGGTAAAAAAACTGCAAGGCAGAGGAGAAAGCCATCTTCTTGTACCATATGCTCATTAGACGTCAGCTGTCATCAGGGTTCTCTGGAAGAGTGTAGCGGGGGTAGAGCCCATACTATTCTCGTAGCTAAGATATTCTCCTTCCAATTTTGCTTAGTAAGATAATCTGAAGGAGCCTATGTCATTTGGAATATGGCCCAAGTACTCGTGTTTCTTCTTTTTGATGTGCATGACCCCTAAGCTTTTTGTTCAGGTTTGAAGTACTGTACTTCTGTTTTATGTATTCTGTCAACCCATGATATTCAGAGCAGGCATTGATTGCACCATATCTCAAAAGATCCGAGTATTTTGTGTTCTCTGTTAGGGTCTTAGTCTCAGAACCGTAAAATAAGCCAGAAAAGACAACACTTAAGCAAATGGAGACTCATTTCGAAGTCCCTGTTACACAGAAGTTTGCTCGTTCTATTGAATGCAGTCCTTGCCTGATCAATCTGGGACCTAATTTCAACAGCACTGTTCCAGCTACTGTCAATTTAACAGGTTGAAATATTTGCTTATGACCATCACTTTCGTCTTTTTTCATATTTAAACACAGACCTGCTGCAGCACTGTGTTCATCCACGCAGTTTAGTAATGTCTGCAGATCAGCACTTATTGCAAGCAGAACAGCATCATCTGCAATCGTGATCCCATTAACAATGCCCTCCTGTTTTCCTTCTAGTGCTTCAGAAAACACCCTTTCCGAGTAAATATGGAAGAGCAGTGTAGATCCTTGTTTTATTTCAATAGCACAGGTGTTTGCGTTGTAAACCTTAACTCATGCAGTCTGATTGCAATAATTCAGATATCTCTAACATCCATGCCAATATCACGTAGAATATCCAGCGAAGTTTGATGTTTGAAACTGTTTTGGTAGTCAAGGAAACAAGCATATACATCCATAGACTTAGCGTCTATAGCAATGCCTCTCTGAAGCCAAATCCATTACAGAAACCAAACCGGGTGCACATAGCCCATACTCAATAAAATAGCATGATATATGTTTAAGATGATAACTCTTACCCAGTTAACACCGCGGAACAGTCCGAGTTCGAGGCTAGTCACCAATGTGTTAAACTTATGAAAACCGAAAAAACATAGAACATTTGAGGATAAGCTCATCTCCTCACTTCTCCAGTTAATCATCAACGAATGAGCTCAGAAGTATATCTACATGACAGATCAGTAGTTAAAAAATATAAGAATAGTTCTCCATGCTAGTTTATCAAGATAATGCTCATCCTTCACAGGCACCGGTGGAGCATAAACTAGGGTACCACTTCCGACAGAAATTGCCTACTTTTTCTGTGAATCACTTCCACAACACATGGACTGGGTTAAGAATAGCACACACTAATGGGGCCTGGAGTGGTAGAGCGAAATTAAAAATAGAGAAGCCTACTTTCCTCGGCTCAAATAATAATAATAATAATAATAATAATGTTTCCACAAAAAGAGGAAGAATTTTACACACATACTGTATTTCCTCTTGAATTGTCCATAGCTTTTGGAAGAAATATTCAATCTCAAAATATTCTTGTCCTACACCAGGCATGATGCCCACATAACACCATTTAGAATGAAATTACTTTTGAAAATATTCCCATTAGAGAAATAGGATATATTCTGCCTTGCAAAATACCTATTATATTAACCTATTATTAGTGATGAGATTTTCTCCTCTGCCTTGCATCTTTTACACACAAATTTCCTACAAATGCATTTCAGTTCCTCTCTGAATAAATTATGTACCAAAATGCTGGGTTGAAGGAAATGGGAATATCTTAAATAGCAGTCCTGCAATGTTTTCATTGCTTTTTAGGATGACTTCTGTATCCTGAATCATATCACATTTTCTCAAAAATTCTATATTACGTTTATTTCATCACATGCACCTTTTACGTTGTTAGGAAGTGTGTTGCTTTAATTTAGATTTCCATATTCTTTTATTAAATCAACATCCTCCAGCCCTCTCATAGTCCTGTATCATCACGCTCAGTGTAGAGGTGGCAACTATGTACAACAGCCCGTACCTCATGGTTTTGGCTGAGTGGCGTCATTCTCTCGTACTTCGTCCGCGACAGTCTGAGCTGTGTTTCGCTTGTTAGTGAAGAGAGATTTTTGCCTTCATAAGCGTTCTATATGTGAGTGACGTACTGTGTTAATATTTTTATTGAACTTTCATCTATCGACATGCCACGAAGTGGCTGCAAGAACAATCTGAATCCATTCTGCTATGTATGTGGAAGTATGGTGCCGATGAGACAGCGAAGCAATATAACAGACTTTGTGAGAAAGTCCTACTATGGCTTGAAACTTGAGTCCAAGACAAGCCGTGGTCATCATGTGAGCTTGTAGAACCTGTATAGTGCAGTCACGGCAATGGGTGAACGGTAAGCGAAATGCGTTGCCATTCGGTATTCCAATGCTGTGGTGAGAACCCCCAGACCACAGTACTCACTAACATTGTGTATCCAATCAATATTCGATCTGCAATTTTACTTGTTCCTCACAGCCCTGGCACACCAGAACCACAGCGTCCAGAACATTTACAGGATTGTCCCTCTTCTGAATCTGACGCAGAAATGGCGGGCACTAACTCCGACTGTATTTTTCCCCTGAATGTGTTGAAAAAGAACCGAGACTGTTCAAGCAAAGTGCATTAAATAACTTTGTTCAAGATCTTGGCCTTACAAAGGAATCTGCCGAGTTACTCGGGTCTAGACTTCGTGAAAGGAACACGTCGGCACCAGGGACGACGTCCTATTGGTTCAGACATTGCGAACAAGAATTTACACCCATTTCTGAAGAAGGAGCCTTGGTTTACTGCAACAACATTTCAGAGGTTATCTTAAAACTAGGAGCACCACAGTATGACGCTACTGACTGGAGACTTTTCATCAACGCCTCCGAACGTTGCAAGTTATAAATATCGTTCTGTATTGATGGCCTTGAGAAAAGGCTGAAAACATGTATAGACTTTGTTCCATCTAACATATGATTTGATCTGTATTGATAAGGAGGATTTTATAAATACTTTTTATTTGTAAAGTGACCTCCAAGCGTAGTTTGAAGTGCGTCCTTCACAATGAAAACAAACTTGCATCTATTATTCCCGTTGCTCATTCAGTTATTATGCGAAAAACATATGGAAATGTTGAAATGATGATGTGTAAACTGAAGTACCAGGAACACAAGTGGCAAGTGTGTGGTGATTTCAAAGTGATAAGTATTCTGTCAGGTTTACAAGGAGGTGAGTGGGACAGTCGAGCAAGGTTACATCAATGGACTAAAAAAGAATGGCCACGTAGACGATGGACTGTAGGGTCGAAAAACATAAAACTCTTGTTCACAAGAGCAAAATACTGTTACCTCCGCTTCATATAAAATACGGCTTATGAAGCTATACAATGAACGTTAATGCTTTCAGTACCTGTGTCATAGATTCCCAGGTATCAGTCATTCCAAAATCAAGGAGGGTATTTTCACAGGTCCAGGTATCAGAAAACTTCTTTCTGATGCTAATTTTGAAGACGTTATGTGCGCTGCAGAGCGATCAGCATGGACAGCATTCCGGAATGTGGTCAAAAAATTTCTTGTAAACAAAGGATTCAGACTACAAGCAAAGCTGCAAAACGAGCTTGAAAGTGTACGTTACATTCACATCTGGACTATTTCCCTGTGAACCTAGGAATGCTGAGCGAAGAGCAAGGAGAAAGATTCCATCGGGATCTACAGGAAATGGAATGCAGATACCAAGGGAAATGGAACAAAAACATGCTGGCAGATTACTGCTGGTTACTAAAGAGAGAAGGTCCAACCACTACTCACACGTGAAAAGCAAGGTGAAGACATTTCTTATACTAAGGTAGGACATTATAAAATTGAAACCGTAGACTAATCAGCCTCAGTACGTTATCAGGCTTAATGCGTGGTAAATTTCGGTCCATTTGGCTGTGTTTTTCTACAGATCTGTTAACACAATACACTACATATCTTTATATTATGTTCATCGGTGTAATATAGAAGTGTTCAGATGGATGAAAATAATAAGAAGAGCTCTTTACAAGTTGTAATAGTTGTCTTGCATGTGCGCATGCTGCATATTTATCAAATTACCTTTTTGAATTTGCAGAAAATCCTGATATGATAGGGGAAAACCGACTTGTTCCGGAATCAGCATGTTCGAAATATAAAAGATCAGTATGTAAACTACATGCAATGATCAGAAAGTTTGGATTCGCAGGTCAGTGTGATCACTATTATATGGCAATAATTTGACACACTCCTTATTACCAGTCTTGGTTTATTTTGATACAAGAGTCATTTACATTTTTCACATAGTTGGAGCCACAGTGATGGCTGGAGCATCAGGCTTGGCTGCTTTTACATCACTCACAGGGACTGTTGGAAGTATTTCTTCCTTAGGTTCCACAACAGACACATTGTCAGGCAGAGGCTTCTTAGGTCCTATCTTCCCGTTTGGATCCCAAGGTAACATAATTTTCACTTTAATACCTAGAACTCCTGGAATGAGAAAGAATGAATTATATTACATTCCAACACAAGACAAATCTTAAAACTGAATAAAAATTGCAATAATGAAACAACTGAAAAAAATCTGTTGTATGCTGGGTGTGTCCAAGAACATGTTTCGTTCGCCTGGTGCAGGTCTTTCTATCTGACGCCCATGGACGAGCCATGCGCCTCAAGGTGGGACGAGACATGTGAAGGGTGAAACCCAGTACTGACACAGCCTACTTCTGTCGAATAACACCAAGGGGTCAGTTCGGGGAATGCAGTAACACTAATTCAAAATAAAAACATACATGTAACATATATTGCAATTTAACAGAAATTGTTTCACAGAGCCATAAATATTGAACACAAATTAAACTTAACTAGAGGTCTAATGCCTACTATGCATGGATCAGCAGTTGGAGAGCCTCTTGCTGAAAAAAAGCTTTTGGCCATGTTTCCATTAGATGCTGAAGGGTATTCATGCCTGCCAACTTTACAACACCAAAAATCAGGAGATACAATTGGTCAAAACTGCTAATTCTACATGTCTGCACAATACAACAGGAGTACCATGGTATATATAATAACATTTATTGCCTCATAACTGGACTGTTGCTATACGAGGCTACAAGGCTGAAAATTACACATATCTATTCCCTCACAGGAAGTATGCGAGTGAGATGATTGGTCTCTAGTAAACCTTCCGAAAATAGTATGAACACAGGCTCCACACGTGTGAATCAGTCATGCACTTATATGCCATTACTTAGCAAATGCATAGATTAACATATTCCATCACGCATCCGCACGAGTATGCGAAGCGCAATGCTATTTCAAGTAATAAATTAGAATTCGCCACAATTGTCTCCAGATAGCTCGTAAAATCTCTAGAAAATTCACTAGTCGCTATCTTTGAAATTCTCTCACTAAATTACTAAAAAAAACCCCTCCTAATCTACCGACTAGTCTCTAGAATCGACTAGACTCATGAACAAACACATAGCACACGAGAACGGGAGATTGACAATTGATATATGCGTCGTGTTATAGAGGTTTCAATAACCATCGCACATTCGCACGCATTTCTCGTATCAGTAAACGTCGATATTTCATTTGAAAGCGGCCACTGGCGTATAAAGCTGAAATGTCTAGATCTGAAAACAAATGTTTGAAGTTCACAAAAAAATAAGCTAAAATTGGGAAAAATAGAATCGGGAGGCGGGAAAAACTGTCAAAAATCAGGAGTCTCCTGCCTAAATCAGGAAAGTTGGCAGGTATGGGTGTTTTTGTTAATGGTACCAAATACAGTACAGACAATACGCGACACTGAGCGAGATATCGACGGACAGCTACTGGAGCTCACTCTAGCGGATAGACCTGAACAGTGCTGATTCTCTCATAAGAGCACGTGTATTTGTGTGTGAAGTTTTGGTGTTTACGCGTTTTCAGTGAGTTGACATAAATAAATAGTAGTGTGTGTCATTCCTTGATATCTCCTCTCAACATGAGGGGAAAGGTATGTGCTGTGTTTGGCTGCAGTGATTATGAAGTAGATAAAAATGCGCAGTCGTTCTTCAGGTTCCCTCGTGACAAGAACATGTAATATTGTGTTTGTATATATATTCTTCCAGTGACAGAGATTTTTATAGTACTTCATAATCTGACCTGCTCGACCCATATTTTAACTGGCATAAAATGTAATACACATATTTTATTGTATAGTGCAGCAGTTAACCTTCAATACCGATGTGTTGTAGGTGTGATCTGTGGGTTTTGAAATGTCACATAACTGATTTGGATAAGGTGTACGAGAAAGAAGGGACGTAACGCTTATATAAGTATTACAAGATCTGTTCAGATCATTTCCAAGCCAGCGACTTTAGAAATCCTCGACAATACAGCCAAGGGTATGTTACATTTTTGCTCTAATTTTACGTAAATATTCCTTAAAGCATCACTATCGACAACATTTCCATACTTTTCTTTCTTTATCCCTCTTCTCAGATTAAAGCTGGGATTTTATAGATTATCTTTCTGTTAGTAGGCGCCATGTTAGGAGGAAAATTGTCCAGCTATTGAATGTTAATTCGCCGGGCTGAGTGGCTCAGACGGTTAAGGCGCTGGCCTTCTGACCCCAACTTGGCAGGTTTGATCCTGGCTCAGTCCGGTGGTATTTGAAGGTTCTCAAATACGTCAGTCTTGTGTCGGTAGATTTATTGGCACGTAAAAACTCCTGCGGGACTAAATTCCGGCACCTCGGAGTCTCCGAAAACCGTAAAAGAGTAGTTAGTGGGAAGTAAAATAAAAATAAAACATTATTACGGTATTATTATTATTAAATGTTAATTCATTACATCATATGTGTAAGGAATATCTTTCTGTTAGTAGGCTTCATGTTAAGAGGAAAATTGTCCAGCTATTAAATGTTAATTGATTGCATCATATGTGTAAGAAATGTGCCGATATTTTTATTGACAAGTGTCTTAATGTGATGATACAATTTTTCGAAATGAGAAAAAAGACAAATCCAACCGTAAGAGTTCAGGCAGGAATGCTAAAGCTAAAAAGGTAATGCATAAATGAAAGATCAAGCCATTTCACACCAGTCCATTTCACTTCTTGTTTATATGTCTAATTTCAGTCTTTGAATAATAACCTTTTAAATAATTCTTCATTCATTTATTCAGAATTGCTTTAGCAACTTCGAAGTTAATATCTCAATAACACTTTCCTTCTAGACGTAATTTATTTATTCATTTCCGTATATATTTGAATTTAGCGCGATTTGTTCAGGTCAAGTCACTAGGAGCGCCACCGTCGAATTGTCTCCCATTTTAGCAAGGCGAAATCCGTAAGTGTCGCGTATTATCTCTACTGTATTTGATGGTACAGCACTTGATACCAATCGACTACTTTCAACTCGATAGCAGCTGAATTCCAACCTTGAGAAACTCTGCCTTCACTCCCACAAAAAACTATCCATCTGTCTGCAATAAAATAATTTTATTGGTTTTACGTCCCACTTGTATTGTTTCTTTCGGAGATGGAAATTTTTCTTTCACAGGCAAATGTGCAAAGTGTGACCAGGCAAATGTGCAAAGTGTGACCAAGAAACACGTGGCAAGGATCTCATATTATTATTACCTTATTTTCGTGTGATCTTTGTTAACTATCCTAGAAAATATTTCTTTCCTTTCATTTTAATTTTGCACAGAATATGTTATCTTATTTTACCCTTTATTTTCATTATTCAGTAAAGAATGGCTAAGGAGTGCAAATGTAGGAACTGTGGGTGTGGCCAGGCACAAAGGAGTATGAAGAAGTTGGAGAGTTTGAGAGAGATAATTAGGATTATCTCAGAGGACAGGAAGGAAAGTAGGCCTCCCTCAAATAATGTACAGGATACAGTATGTGTGAAAGAGGGAAGGGAAGGATTGTAGAAGACAGGTGGTCTAATGTTTCTAGGGTAAGAAGACAGCAGGCTAAGGACTCCATTCAGGATCAGAAGTCTGTGAGAAATAGGTACGAATCATTGCAGGTAGAACAACCGAGAGAAGATGAACAGGGAACTGTTGCTGAGAAGTGTGGAAGTAGGAGGAAGGGAAAAGGCAGGAAAGGGAAATGTGGATTAGTGGATAGGAAAAGACAGGTGGAACAGGGTCATGAGATGCAGAAAATGGAGGAAGTAGCTTCTGTAGCTGTTAGGAAACATAGGACTGACCAGGAGGGGAGGGGATCAAATGAGGTGGGTAGGGTTGAGGCTCTGGTCATGGGGGATTCCATTGGCAGACATGTGGGGAAAGTGTGTGGAGGAATGGGAACCATGGCAGAGTGTTATCCAGGAATTAGGTTTAGGCAGATGTTGAGGAAAGCAGAAGAGGAGGAGGGAAAGGAGAAGGTGGGAGTGCTTCACGTTGGTGCTAACAACGTAAGACAAGCAGGTATAAGTCCCACATAGTTGGGATGTGTGGGATCTGGTAAATGCAGCACGGGTGGAGTTTAAGGAAGCAGAAATTGTTACCAGTGGAATAGTGTGTAGGAGGGATACTGACTGGAAGTGATAGGGGATTTAAATGCAACTATGGAGTGGATATGTGGGAAACTGGGAGTGAGATTTCTAGATCGTAATGGGTGGGTAGGAGATAGGGATCTGCGCTCAGATGGCCTTCACTAAAACCGCAGTGGTATATAACTTAGCAAATTTGTTTAGAAGGGTTATAGGGAGGTACATTCACAGAAACGGGGTAGCATAGGGGGCAGTGATAAGGGAACAGGGAAATGGAAGTCAAGTAGGGATGACAAAAACGTTAGTACTGAACTGTAGAGGTACTGTGAAGAAGGGAATAGAATTAAGTAATTTAATAGGTATATATTTAGCAGATACTGTAATAGGAGTTGAATCATGGCTGAGAAATGATATAATGGTTGCAGAAATTTTCCCACAGAACTGGAGTGTTTCACAGAGATAGGATAGGAATGGTAGGAGGGAGAGTATTCATTCTGGTGAAAGAATAATTTGTAAACTATGAAAAAGTTAAAGATGACAAATATGAAATTCTAGGTGTAAGGCTCATCTCTAAAAATAATAGGCAACTTGATGTCTTTGGAGTGTACAGACCCTGAAAGGGTAGCACTGACGGTGATTCAGAATTATTTGATAAGATAATCAGCTATGTGGGAAACGATAAGGAAAGGAAAGTGATTGTAGCAGGTTATCTCAATTTACCAAATGTCAATTAGGAAGGTAATGTGAACAACAGGAAGCATGAACAAATAATGGCAATTAAGTTAATAAGGGAAGGGCATCTGATTCGATTCAGAATGTGATGGAACCAACAAGAAGGAAGAATATTCTGGATGTGGTGCTGGTAAAACCAGATGAGCTCTATAGAGAAACCAAAGTAAAATAGGGTATTAGTGATTACAAAGCTGTTTTTGTCATAGTTGAAAATAAATGTGAGAGAAAGGAAGGTATTAAAATTATGACTATTAGGCAGTACGATATGGCTGATAGAGGCATGAGGGAGTTTTGAAAGTTACTATATATATATTTCGTATAGAACAAATGATCTAAATTATTTAACACAAATATGTACGTAATAAATTGAAAATGAATATCAATACTCTTCAGCCCGGAAAGCACTGGAGTTGATGCTTTCATGAACTCTTCCCAAACACCTGTGAAGCTGCGCTGTGGACACTCCCGAGTGATCGGGTTCATCGCCTGCTCTTGAGCTCCGCAGACGCAAGCAGGTGAATCTAGCCATCCCCATTTGTGCAGCGTTGCTTTGCACCTACCATGACCAGTTTGTACGTGGTTTAGTTGGCACCACGTAGCTCTTGGTAGATCAGTTCCTGGAACATGCTGGGAAGGATAATCTAATTGGATTTGACGAGATGATGAGAAATAACTCCACCCTTTCCTTCAGACTTTGTTGATTTTGAACAGCCCTGGCTGCTTAATAATGTTATCATCCCAAATAGGCTTCCTGGATTTCAGACACATGGTTGGTGGATTACTCAGCACTGAGTGAATCGGAAGGTGTTTAAAGTCAGGACAGATGTAAGTTTTCCAAGTTTGGGCAGCAGCTTGTTGTCTTCTTAGTTGTGGAGGAAGTATACTTGCCAGTACGTGTAACCATGGCACAGGGGTTGATCTTAATGTGCCCGTTACGATCCATAAGGTATCACTGAGGTAAGTATCCACTCTGTGGACATGAGCACTACTATACCATACCAGTGCACAGTATTCGGCAACAGAGTAGACCAGTGCAAGGCTTGCCATACGAAGAGTACTTGCATCAGCACCCCATGTTATGCCGGCTAGTTTGTGAATGATGATGTTCCTGGTCCTAAGTTTTCCTCCAGTATTCTTGAGGTATTTTCTGTAAGTCAAGAGTGCGGTCCAGAGTAACTCCCAGGTATTTGGGGTTAGGATTGTTTCTCACCCTTTTCCCGCAGAATATAATGTTCAGCTCTTGTTTGGAGATTCTACTGTTAAGGTGAAAAGCTGTGACCTCAGTTTTTGACGGGTTTGGACAAAGTCTCCATTGTTTGAAATAATTTTCTAGTGTTTGTAGATCCTGTGTCAGGATTTCTTCTCCTTGAAGATAGTTTGAATTGCTATGGCAGAGTCATAAGCACAGCAGAACTTAGAGGACATTGTTTCTGGTATATCACTTGTATATAGGTTGAAGAACTATGGGGCTAATACAGATCCTTGAGGGAGGCCATTCTTGATGGTGTACGACTTGCCCATCTTGTCACCTGAACACACACTGAAATAACGATTCCTTAACATGGTAGATAACAGGGCAGTGAGTCTTCTACACGGTAGTGCTTATTTTATCTTCAACATTAATCCATCAATCCACACTGTATCATACGCAGCAAAGTCGATGAAAGCCACGGATGTTTTCAATCCTCTTCGGAAACCTGATTCTATAAAGGATGTTAAAGCTAAGACTTGCTCACAACAGCTTCATTTTCTCCTGAATCCAGCCTGTTCTGGTGGTATTCTGCTATCTAATGTGCAGTATATTCTGTTGTAAATTAGGCGTTCCGGAATTTTATAACAAACGCTGAGGAGTGAAATTGGACGGTAGCTGGCTGGGTCGTCTGCTGGATTCCCAGGTTTAAGGATTGCGATGACTTTTGCAATTTTGAACTCTGGTGGTGTTTGTTCTTTGGCGAGGATATCTGAGGAAAAATTCCTGAGCCACTTCCTGCCATTACTTCCTAGGTGATTCTAAATTCTGGGAATATACCATCCAGACCAGCTGCTTTTCCAAATTTCAAAGATCGAATTGCTTGATTGAGTTCAGCACTTGTAAAAGGAGAGGAATAAAATGGATTTATCATCCAGCAGATCATTGATTGCTTCAAGAAACTCTTGTACAATTTTGTATTGGCAGGCATCTATCAGAACATTTTCTGACCTCTTTTTAATGTGTTGTGCAATGGAAGATGGATTAGGTTCAGTTCTGGAAATCCGCAGTGGTGTTGCTGCTCCAAGTTTTCTAAGAAGTGACCAACCTTTGTGATTGGAGTGAGTAAAATCAAGACCTTGTGTTGTGCTATGCCAGTGCTCCCTTCTTTGGGTGTTCAAGGATTGTAGAATCTGAATGCCCAAGGCAGGATCTCCGTTTTCTTTGTATGCTTTAGCAAGCTCTCCAGTCTCTTCATTACAGCAAGGAATGTAGTTCCTTCTATACCCACGAGGTATGTTACGTTTTGCTGCTCCAATAACTGTTCCAACAAAGCGTTTATAATTCTCTAGTTTAGGTGGAATCCAGCGAAGATGAGAATCAACCTCTTGAGAATACTTCATCCATTGCGCTTTCTTGAAGTTCCACCTGGGTTTCTGTTTTGTTGTAATTAATGGGACTTGTAAACCGATGGTTAAAATAACTGGACGATGCTGGCTGCGTGGAAAACCTGATAGTAAATATCTTGTGTGAGGTAAAGGAATATTAGGCAGAGATCAGGATTGGTGTCTTTACACCATCTAGCAGAATTGAAAGATCTTTTTGTCTTTTGCATCGTAGGACAGATGAAGTTGGTTCTGGTCCATCCAATCTGATAGTTTTTCTCCGTTTTCATCATTTTTGTCATGGCCCCACGAAGTGCGATGACTGTTGAATTCACCTAGGTAAACACCTGGATGACTTATGTTTGGAAGAGGGAGATCTGGCCAGCGTTCCTGTGGTGGTTTGTACACTGCAGATATTATTGTTCCCATTACGTTGTGAGATGATTTCAGTATTACTTTGTCGGTAGCAAAAAGTAACACTGTAGTCGGGTATGTCATGGCGAATGTACATGATGGAACCATAAATCTCTGAACCAAGCATGCCTACAATTTTATAACCGGGTATTCTTGCTCTAGATTCTACCCGATCCGTCTTTTAGATGGGTTTCTTGTAGGGCGATGAGATCAATGTTATGTTCTTTAGATAATTTACTCAGGTATTCGCATTTATCTTTGGATATGCCTTCAATGTTCAGTTGTAGGGCACAGGCACAAGGTCCAATGCATTTTGAGTTCTGTGTGAATTGGCCCTTAAAGGAGCCGTTGGGATAAGTTTGTAGATCACAAAAACCGGGAGAGATACGAGATCTAGTTCGGTTACCGTTTGTGTAGACTTTCTGCCGTCCTGCTCTTGCAGTCCATTGCCCAGGGTACACCATCTTGGAGGTTGTCTACATGTCGTACCAAAAAAATCGCCCTTCTTAAGATGGCTGACAAAATGGGCAGACTCTGTGACCTAGGCAACTGCGTGACAAGAGAGTAGAGTGCACATCTTCTTTGTGGTCTCCATGGTAGTGATGGCAGACGAGACAAAATGGGTGCCAGTTAGGGCAAAATGTTTAAAATAGATATAACGAGTTTCCCTCTAAGTAGTGATATATGTGGAACGATTGTAGCAGTGAACAAGATGGCAGATATTTAGGGCACAAAACTGATAATAAATATGACCCTAAAACACCATTAAATGAATGTGGACTCACTAGATACACTAACATAAACTCAGCACCCAAAATAAAATCACAAATACCCACTGGAAACCACAAACGAAGTGCTGTTCTTCTTTACAGATGGATATAAGATGCACTACCACTACACACCTTATTCACTGGTGGCGCTTGTCTAGGACAACACGATCAATGGAAAACGGTAAATAAAAATGCAAACAGACTCTGGGATGGTTTTAAAGCAATTGTTGAGGAATGTGAAAACAGGTTTATACCTTTAAAGGTGGTAAGGAATGGTGAAGACCCACCTTATTGTAATAGAGAAATTAAAAGACTAAGAAGGAGGAGCAGGTTGCTAGTTGCTTTACGTCGCACCGACAGATAGGTCTTATGGAGACGATGGGACAGGAAAGGGCTAGGAGTGGCCATAGCCTTAATTAAGGTACAGCCCCAGCATTTGCCTGGTGTGAAAATGGGAAACCACGGAAAACCATTTTCAGGGCTGCCGACAGTGGGGTTCGAACCTACTATCTCCCGAATACTGGATACTGACCACATTTAAGGGCACATGTACGTGAATTTTCAAAAAATTGAAATTGAATTTTTGATTTTCATGTATCATTATTCGTTGGAGTCCTCTCTTTCAGAATATATATATATTTTATATATGTTAGCAAGCATATTTTATTCTAAATGTTGTTTTTAAGAATGTCTGCACTAAGTAGCCAAGCCCCTTTAAATGTCAAACATTTGAAAGTGTCATAATTTTTCCACCAGTAAAGATATCGGAAAGCGGTAAGTAGTATTTTATCGAAAGCTGCCCTGCGTAAGAATTGATTGCTCTTAGACCTGCCAGCCGCAACGTGCTAGGTTGTAAACAGAAGCCAGTATTGTATTGTAGCGTGCATGAAATTTTCTATTTGTAAACATCCAGCATTTGCCTGGAGTGAAAATAGGAAACCACAGAAAATCTCCTTCAGGGCTTATTAAAACTGTACTATGGCTTAGCTATAAGGAGAAACCAGGGTAATTTGGAAGCTATGAGAAAATCTGTATGGGCTAGTTTAATTCAGAAAGCATCAACTGATTACCACCCACAACACATGTTGTGTCCTCCAGCTCCAGACTTCTGGTGTGGGTACCAGATAGCAAGGACAGAGGGTAAAAGATTGTCATAAACATTCATTACCTTATGTTGTTATTGAAGCCATATAACCTATTTATATAGATCTTAATGCCAAAAATCTCTTGGAAAAATGTTTACAGGGACGAACACAGAGCCCTAATTAGAGTTTCCATCATTGCATTTGGGAACGTGTGCCAAAAAGCGTATTTGTAGGTCTTCCTACCTTAAAAATGGGAGTATTGTATGCAGTTATCTACTTCAATGCAGGTGCTGCATCCAGATGTAAGGTACTGGAGTCTTTAGGAATATCTCCAGGGGAAAATATGGCCTCAGCATTAGCTGCAATTGATCGTCATAGGGTAATTGACGCTGAGAGGGCTGTATTTGAAAGCTCCAAAGAAGTCAGAACAAATAGTAGAAATAGGAAAACACAGCAGGATGATAAGAGTGTCCTAAATCATCAGGAATATGGAGCTGGAATGCATCGAAACTGTAAGGGTTGGTCACAAACTTAAATTTTTACTTTGATTGGCTCTCATGAAAAATTGTATTTTTTTAAGAATATTTATTTTACTATCTCAGTAACCGTTAATGACAGAACACTGAAATTTGGCACACAGTTTTAGTGTGCTATTGTCTGAAAAGTAGACCATAAAATATTCAACAAAATTTATGAAAATTTTAATAACAATTTTCGAACTTTTCCCACAAAAGAACCATTTTACTGCATATCATGATTGTAGTCTACTTTGCAGCTACATGC
Source organism: Anabrus simplex (assembly GCF_040414725.1). NCBI lineage: Eukaryota > Metazoa > Arthropoda > Insecta > Orthoptera > Tettigoniidae > Anabrus > Anabrus simplex. Next base: position 147,529,700 of record NC_090267.1, on the reverse strand, counting down.
TCTGGGTAGCATCTGTAAAAATATCATTCATATCACACAAGTAGTTTCAGAGTGTACCCTTCCGACAGCTTGGAGTGATTTTGCAATCTTAGGAAACATCACAAGAAATAAACCCTCTAAAACATTAACAATGAACATTAACCAACAATTAATGATATAACAACAATCTACAACGCTCATTCATTGAACATAATAATATCTGTCCACCTAGAACAAGTGTATCTGTTCAAATTATGATGGCAAATATAGTGATTTTGCACTATTTTACTATGGTCTTCACAGACACATGCCCTTAAGCGACTGCAGCTATCGAGATTGGTAAAATAAGAGTTAGAAATGGCTGTGGAAGTAAGGAGAAATCGAAGAAACTTGCGAGGAAATTGAACCTAGCAAAGAAGTCAGCTAAGGATAACATGATGGCAAGCATAATTTGAGGTCATACAAATTTTAATGAAAAATGGAAGGGTATGTATAGGTACTTGAAGGCAAAAACAGGCTACATGAAGGACATTCCAGTAATCATTAATGAACAAGGGGAGTGTGTATGCAAGGATCTTCAAAAGGCAGAAGAATTCAGTCAGCACTATGTAAAGGTTGTTGGTTACAAGGATAATGTCCAGATAGGGGATGTGAGTAATACTAAAGAAGTATTAAAATTTACCTATGATAACAATGACATTTACAGTAAGATACAAAAGCTGAAAACTAGAAAAGCAGCTGGAATTGATCAGGTTTGGGATATAGTACTGTAACTTTGATTATTGTGTGCATGAAGGAGCTATATCAAATGATGGAGAGTTGCTATAGTAGCCCCTGCGTATAAAGGAAAGGGTGATAAGACTTAACCTTCCAGCGGGCGCGTGGGCGTCAATTTGGCCGCCTTTTGGAGAAAATCGCGAGATTGTGCCCTTCATGGACAACTAGCCAGGCGGGACCGCCGGCTATTCTTTAATTACTTATTTTGACGTGAGACAGCGCTTTCGTACTTTTTCCAGTCGGCGCCGATCTGCCGCTGTTCAGTTGCTAAGTGGTGCGTGCCATTGTCGTTCAAGTCAGGCGGCCAGTCTGCCGCCACGCGCCTGATTGTTTTCGTGTTCTCTCACACCCGAACGAAACATGTAAGTAAATACATTTCGCTCGTGTGTGCGTGCGTGTGTGAAAGAGAGAGGGAACGTTTTCTTTTGTGCATAAATGTTCAAACATATTTATATTCTGAAGTTTCCTTAGTTTTCTGTGTGATTCCTTCCTTTGTCCTATTGTTTTTCTTGAATAATATTGACGCAATTGTGTCTTATTACGCGTTTCAGGGCACGATACAACGATCCTGATTCTATTCTCTGAATTCTTGATGAATTGGAAGAAGAAGAAGAAATGAAGGAGAAGATGTTTGGGACGATCCTAATGATATTGACTTCGAACCCGAAGTTATCGAAACTGACGTTCACAGCAGTGACTCTGAAGTTGAGATGGACAGGGCTGATGATGTAAGCGATGACGACCGTGATGACAGCACCCTACGTTTCTTCATTGGGAGAGATGGTGAGACATAATGGGCAAATAATCCCATGGGAAGAAGTATAAAAACAAAGGCGAAGAACTTGATAAAAACTTTTCCTGGTCCTAAAGGACAAGCTCGCCACTGTAAAACTGAACTAGAATGTTTTCTCACCATAATAAATTCAAACATGGTCGATGAAATTGTTAGACACACAAATACGTTTATTGACAGGATAAAAGTGCAACATCCAGAAGGTCGAGAAAAAGATTTTAGAGAAACAACAAGATCGGAAATTTTAGCTCTTTTTGGTGCCTTGTTCTTGATAGCTGTGAAAAGAGCAAACCGCACAAACTTATCGGAATTGTTTACTACCAACGGAACCGGAATGATAATACTGCGGGCTAACTTCAGTGAACGTCGCTTTCGATTCCTGTTGAGAAGTCTTCGATTTGATGACGTGAATACTAGGACTGAGCATACGGAAAATGACAAACTGGCCGCTATTCGGGAATTTCTCAATCACTTCGTTGCAAACTGTCAAAGTGCCTATTGTCTTGGCGAGTTTGTAACTATAGATGAAATGTTAGTTGCATTTCGTGGCCGCTGTAGTTTTATACAGTATATGGCCAAAAAGCCCGCCAAATATGGCCTCAAAATTATGCAATGTGCGATTCCCGAACTTTCTATACTGTACTTACAATTTGGAGGTCTACTGTTGGACGCAGAAACCAGGGCATTATGAAGTTTCAAATAAGCCTTTTGATGTAGTAAGGAGGTTGAGCGAGCCAATAAAAAATACCAACCGAAATGTGACTACTGATAATTATTTCAGTAACTACCCGTTGGCCGAATACCTACTGGAACAAGGACTGACCTTTGTAGGCACCCTGAAGAAGAACAAACAAGAAGTTCCACCCGAGTTTGTAACTGAAAATAGACATCTAGTTCCCGGTACATACCAGTTTGGATGCCAATACGATAAAAGCCTTGTATCAGTGGTTACAAAAAAGAAGAAAGTTGTGTTAGTTCTATCAACGATGCATGATGCTGAAATTGATCAACAATCTGGGAAAACATTCCACATCATGGATTACAATGCCACCAAAGGAGGGGTGGATACAGTGGACTTAATGACTTCACGATGCTCGACTTCCAGACAAACACAAAGGTGGCCGATGGTACTGTTTCATCGCTTCCTCAATATTGCTGGAATAAATTTATGCATTATATACAAAGCAAACAACGCAGAAAAAAACACTTTGCGAAGAGAATATACTTTCAAATTGGCGATGGTACTCATGGAGGAAAACTTGAAACACTGTGCAACAATTTGGTCTCTTCCAAAGGATTTGCATGTTTTCTTGGAACAGTACAGGGATAGTGAACCGACTGGAAGTTCAGGAAGTGTTTCAATAACGCGATGTATTTGCTATCGCTGCGAGTCAAAAAAGAACAACCGTACTCGTCTACAGTGCCATAAATTTGAAAGATTCGTCTGCAAAAAGCATTCACAGCAAGTAGTTTCCTGTGATGCTTGCCTGAAGAACATGGGAGAGGAAGATATGGTGTAGTTGATTTCAAGGAAAGTCATTGTACTACATGACTTAAGTTCCTTTCATCCTTGCCGCCATTTCAATTTGTTTCACTGAAGAATTGTTTTTCGCTTCTTGAAACAAGCGTAAATAACTGAACTTCCTAAATGTAGACAATATTTAGCCATTTAAAAAGTTTTTCAAGTATGTAACGTTATGTGTCAGACAAGACTGACTTCAGAGCTCAGGAATGTTATTTTCTCTATAATGTTTAGTTCAGGAGTGCAATTAAAAGTGGTTGATTACTTATACTTCGAAAATACTTCCTCATTTTAATTTTCTACAGTTATTAAATGCTATATTGCGCCTCAGACGACTGAATTATTTGTTTAATTTATTATTCATGCCACTTCCTTTTATGAGGACGTTATCAACTATATTTAATAAAGTATATTGTGTGCTTTGTGGAAATGTATGTGAAGTTATTGATTTCAGTTTCCGATGATTCACTGCATATAAATCGAGTACTGATTATGTGAAAAGAAAGGGCGGTCATTTAGCCGCCGCGCGCCCGCACGCGAAATCCAGGTATGCGCGCCCGCTGGAAGGTTAAAGCTGAAAATTACAGGTCTGTGAGTTTGACATGCATTGCACGTAAGCTTTGGGAAGGCATTCTTTCTGATTATATTAGACATACTCGCAAAATTAATAACTGGTTCGATAAAAGGCAATTCGGTTTTAGGAAAGGTTATACCACTGAAGCTCAAGTTGTAGGATTCCAGCAAGATATAGCAGATATTATATTGATGGATGAAATCATAAAACGTGTAAAACACAGTATCAGTAGTGGTGAACTAAATGCTTTGGTATTTGCAGATGATGTGGTGATTTGGAGAAAAGTATTAAGGAGATTGGACATTTGGAATGGTAATTAGTAAAAAGAAAACTGTACTCATGCACTGTGGAAGAGAAAAAGAGAAGCCAAGTGAACACAGACAGAGAACAGTTAGAGAATGTAGAACAGTTTACATATCTGGGTAGCATTATTAATGGAAGTAATGAAATCAACCCTGAAATTAATAACAGACTGAGTAAAGGTACAACATTTTATCATCAAGTCAGACAGCTTTTACAGGATGACAAAGTACCCAAGAGAATGAAATTAACATTATATAAATAGTATTTCATACCAAATGTAACATACAGACTAGAAACGCTGGTAACTAACAAGAGACAAGTTGGTAAGATCCAAGTAGTAGGAACAAAAATTTTAAGAACATTGATTAAAAAGACAAGAGGAGATAGAATTCCGAATATTAAAATCAGAGAAGAGCTAAATATAGAACTGTTAGCACAGAACATACAGAAAGCAAGACTGAGATGGTTGGTGACATGTAAAAAGAATGGGAAAGGAAGGGTAGCAAGAAGGGAATTGGAAAGAAGTTAAGGGAAAAGAGACCAGTTGGAAGACCGAGAAGAAGGTGGATGGATCAGATTAGGAAGGACATTGGAGAAGCTAGACTGGATGTGGCGGAAGTAATGGAGCAGAAAAAGTGGAAGGACAGAAAGGAGTGGAGGAGGCTGACGGGTGACTGGAGTCGGACATTGGTGGTGATGATGATGGTACAATTTGTTAATACGGACAAAGATCTCAGAAAAGGTAAACCCCATTTAAGGTTAAAAAAAAATCAGGTCCCTGTAAAAATGTTAAATAGGGGTTCTACTATATTTGTCTGGGAGATTTTACAGCTTCTACATTCATTGCAGCTTTGGGAAGTAATCATTCAGCTAGGTGTACAAATTTAGGACATTTTTCTTTACTGTGATATTGTCGAAAAGGGAATAACAACCCAGCATAAGATACACGTTCTTTATTCAATTAACCTCAACTCTCAGGTTATTTGCAATTTCTCGTGCTTTTTCTTGTAACATTGGCCCACTCACTCGGCTTCTTTGCTCACACACATTTGAATACTGCATATACTGCAAAGTTGACTGAAAACTGACGCCCACTTTCTTTTCATTCCTCGATTCCTATTTTCCTCCCACTAATTTGAAATATTTTTATTCTTCACAATTATGTTTTCCCTTAGTTCAATTTTCCTGGGAGCTTTTCTCACTGAAAGTATTTAGCACTACGGTAAATTTTTTCTTGCCTCTAGATTTAAACTCCTTCCTCATGTTTACTGGGCGATTGAAATGCTATGGTATTTCTGCCTAACAATCAAGACATGTCAGTCTCTTTGTTATCAAGGTTAATTGAACTACCTGACCTCTATCTTATTAGCGACAGCCCTTCGTAACTTGTGAGTAAATAGTCGCTGGTAGCATTCCCAGGTAACTAAAAATCTCAAAATGTACACTAATTAGAACAAAAAACAACCCAAACAAAAGATTTGGAAAAAGCCCTGTTCAGAACAATTAACTTCACGGCTACTTCTGCATTCCTATGAACCTTTCTGTATTTCTTGGACACGAAATAGTACAAACATACAAAAGGAATTTCCACATGATTTCAGAATGATTTTAAGATAAAGCGCTGTGCAAAGGAAGTGTCCTGGAACGTGCAAGGTGTTCAAAAATAAATAAAGGTGTTCTTTAATCCACCTATTCAATACTTTAATTTCCACTTATAGTGGTTACATAAACAGACGATCAGTTAGTGTAGGCCTACACTCAAAAGCGTACCTAACCTAAACAATGCTGTCTCTTTAATCTCAATTACAGTTGTTTAGGTAAATCCTGATATGATAAATGTAGAGAACAAGCATGAAATATGCTTAAAAATAAAGGTCTGGCTTTCAACATCCAGTTATCCAAAGAATGCTTCCAGTCACTACATATTAAAACTCGCAACAGCGATCATTTGTGAATAGATTCTCACAGTTTGGACTCTCTAGTCGGGAAAGAAACTATTTTTAAAAGTTTCGAAATGACGGGATCTCAAATCCTTTCGATGGCAGTGCGTGGCTGACAAGATGGCAGCGAAGAAGACTGTCATTTGGAATGACGACACAGCAGGAAGTTGGCGACAAGAGTACGGTAATTCAAATTATAGCAGCGATCAGGTTCACTGTGTGGTAGGCCTACTGCTCAACAGAGAGACAAATGACTGGCCATTAATTTCTTTTGTATTAATGTTGTATAATACAATATCATTATCCCTTTTTATCTACAGGGTCGAGTTCAAGTGAGACAAATCTTCGTAGTGGGTTTTTATGACCGGATGCCCTTCCCTCATGTCAATCTCATCAGAGGAGTTAACGATATGAAACGAATGACGTGATATACTCGTATTTATATGGTACGAAGGCCTGAAAGTCAGGTGTTCACCATTTGTCTTTAAATTTAGAAATACTGCCTTCCAATGAAAACAGCAAGTAAAACTCAGAATACATTGATATGTTTGTTAGAGAATAGTGTAGAATGTTTAGATGTACAATTTATAGCTCTTTATAGCCTAGAAGTATTGCGTCTACAGCACAAAATTTGAGGATTTACCCAAAAAGCTGTAACTGAGATAGAGAGATCGCATTGTTTAGGTTAGGTATATGATATTTCTTTAAACGCCCTGATTGTGCCAGAAGTTCCATGGCGAAAAAATAAAAACAACAGGAAATTTTGCGTATTTATGGATGTCGAAAGGTGTGGAAATAATGCGTTGCATTAAGTTTTTCTGCTCTTACCTTTGTGTGTTGACTATGTAAATAAATTGAACCTGTAAATACTTCAAACTAAAAATATTAAGTATTACTACTGTATTTGTGTGTAATGTGATGTGTTAGCCATATGCTAAATATCAAATAACCACGTCAGCTACGTGAAACACCAGTCTCTTAACCACACTTTGAAAACAAGATGAAGGGTTTATTATGTAAAAAGGTGAAAACTCAATTTTTGAATCCAAGTTTGTTATCAGTACATGGTACATGGAATCTATTTTCAGAATAACTGAAGGATGATGTAAGAATACAAACACAAATCAGATAGGATTACCTTGCCGGAGGAGGACATGACGTGTCGCAGTGTCAACATAGTCATTGGTAGGTTCACCACTGTGGATCATCAAGCCATCCACAAATTTCATGGATTTGGCTCTCTGACCTCGAAGCTTTCCAGAAACCACGACCTCGCACCCTTTAGCTCCACTTTCCATTATGAAGCGCAATACACCATAGCAGGCTCTAAAACAGATAAACATTTCACCTTACAAATGATTAAATACAAATGAATGAGCACATGGTCCTCCCATTTTTCATCACACTAGTTTTAATTATTCACCTCCCAAATAGACACAAACCCTGCAGATACCCACAAATCAACAGGCCCAATTGTTTCTGAGAAAAATGTACCTGCAGGGAACTTACACAATACTATGTGCTCATTCTTTTTTTCGAACTGTCCACTGAGAAAGAAAGCTTGGAAAGTTGCAAAATCATGTACAGAAGCAACGAACATAGCCAAGAATAGAAACAGAAAGGCAATTCTCAGAGGTCCCATACTCTGTATGGAGTAAGAGGAATTAAGTTAGGGTAATCTATAGAATGATAAGTATCTCTTGGCTACTATGAGGTAGCAATTACTTTCCATCCACAAAAAAAGAGAGGGGATATAAGTCCACGATCTGTCAGCATGGGCGAGCACAAGCCCTGTGGCCGTGAGCAAGTGCGTCTGTGTGATGTCATGGGTGACTGCATTGGAAGGCTGAGATTTACAGTAATGGTGGATAATTTGACAGGAGATTGATGACCTAGTACCTTTCAGGTGTTCGACACAACGTACACATACGAAGGTGGCCCAGAAAATAATGCACCACAATTTTTTTTCTCAGCTCCCAACAATGGTACGAACGCAAAACTTTGAAGTTCTCGGAATGCGCGTGCGCGCAAAGTTTTAGTTTCTTCTGACAGACAGCGAACTTGCAGCAATGGTTCAACATGGCATCTGTAAGTGATGTACGTTACAAGCAGCATATATTTTTTACTGCGGAGCAAAGAAACGGTTGGAAACCGTCACAAACGTTTATGTGTAGTTCATGGAGCATCAGTAGTCAACAGAAGTATGGTTAGTCGCTGGGCAGAGGGGGTTGAGGCCATCTGCAAGCAGTTCGGCAGAGCTCCAAGATTTGCAGCGGCCAGGGAGGCCACCCACGGCTGTCACATCCGACAAGGTGCAGCTTGCTGATGTGCTAATTCCCAAGGACTGACACAGAACGACTCTGCAGCTGGCGCGGCATCTGTCATTCAACAAAGGAGGCGTGGGTGTAACGGAAAAGTGTTCACGATGGGTTCCGCGCCGTCTTATGGAGGAACACAAAACTCTAAGGGCCATTTTCCCCAAATCGAGTTAAACCTGGTATAAAATAAACCGTTTAACTTTAGAACCTGGTTTAAACTTCGTCCATTTTCTCCACCAATTTCTGACACTCGTTTAGTTCAAATGACAGCACGCCCGTTTAAACTAATGATGTCAAGTTTGCGCTAGCGTTGGCTGCACTGAAGGAATAGTCGAAGGCATGGTCGATTGGAATTGGCCAATCAGAGCCAAGTAATTCAATGACCGACATTTTTGTATTAATATCACATGATTGTGGCAAATTAATGCTATCGTACATCTATATATATAAAATAAGAGTTTTGTCTGTACATTGCTCAGAATTTGAAAATAATGGTATTTCTGTATCGGTCATGTCCATAGTAACAAGAAAATGCACTTTTTGCTTTTCCGTAATGTCTGTCTGTATGTATGTACACGCATCATGAGAAAACGGCTGGAGAGAATTTAATGAAAATCAGTATGTGAAGTTGGGGGATGAGCCTCTACAATCTAGGCTATAAATAATTTTACTCACGCTGAGTGAAATGGTAGTTTAGGGGAAGGCCTAAAATTGAATGATCAACTATTTATGTTATTAATGGTCGTATTTTGAAGAAAATGGGTATGCAAAGTTGGGGAATAAGTTCCTACAATCTAGGCTATCAATAATTGTATTCACGCTGAGAAAAATGGTAGTTTAGGGTAAGGCCTCAAATTTAATTCTCAAATATTGTTATTAGTAGTCCTATCTTGATGAAAATCCGTATGCAAAGTCAGGAAATAAGTCGCTATAGTCTGGGCTGTAAATTATTTTCTTCACGCTGAGTGAAATGGTATTTTAGGGGAAGGCCTAAAATGTAATTCTCAAATATTTCTTATTAGAGGTTTATTCGATGAATGCTACATAACTAAGGTTATATAGTATTCAATTTCCTATTATTCATGTCTTATACATTGTTACCGTACTGGCTATGATTACAAATATATTCATGAATTTGGATTTTTGTTACTAAGTCCATATCAGCGCCGAGTAACGAGAAAATGGGTAAACAGTATTTAATGAAAATCGGTATGTAAAGTCGGAGAATAAGAAACTACAGTTTACGGTATAAAATATTTTACAAATCACAGTGTCGAAAGTAAACTAAATGTGAAGGCCTACAATATAGAAAGCTCATAACATTGATCAACAATACCATTACATTGACCATTGTTTGCCGTGATGTGCTTTGTCTTCTGTTGCCCCCCATCTCCCGTAGATATGATTACTGCTGCGTACAGAGTACTTTTTATTTGATTTACGTAGCACCGACATAGATAGGTTTTATGGCGATGATGGGATAGGAAAGGGATAGGAGTGACTTAGGCCTTAATTAAGGTACAGGCCCATTATTTGACTGGTGTGAAAGTGGGAAACCATAGAATACCATCTTCAGCACTGCCGACAATGGGTTTCGAATCCACTATCTCTCGGATGCAAGCTCACAGCTGCGCACCGCTAACCACACGGTCAACTCGCCCAGTCGTACAGAGTGTAACAACCTGCCTGAATATTGATGGGAAGTAGCTGGGGAGTTAGATAACTTTCTTCTTTAGCATGCCATTCCCCTGGTTTATAAATTTTCTGATACTACTGGTACGTATCACACTGGATCATCATAGCATTCGGGCTATTCAATCCCTACTCTGAGGCACTGATTGGAATGAACAGTGTGCAGATTTAGCGGAATAATGGCAGATGAGTGTTCATGGCAATCTGCAGCCTGGTCATCCCAGCTCTGGAACTTTGGACTATTAGATTGACACCGCAATCTAACCGCAGCACAGTTCGTTAAAAGTGATAAAACGTGCGGCTTTCCATTTGATCGAGTATTTTATATGATAGCATTGCTTTTAATCGCTACATTCATACTTACGTTTTTGTAATGACCTATGTTGATTTCAGTTAGGAAAACCACAAAGTCAGTCTTTCTGAGAATCCCGTAGCGAAGCACGGGTACATCAGCTAGTAAGGAATAAAGAAGAGATTCAGGGGGATGTTAGCTTTACTGATAAATAAATTGTTTTACATTTGTGCGAAGTATTTTGTCGTATAATTTTACCATTGCTGCCTACAGTTTCTTGGAATGCACTTTTACTTCTTAATTTTCTCTGTCATGCTTTACCATAAACGAGTACTGTGGGCCTAATACGCGTCTTTTGATGTCTGTATTGTCTTACGGAACACATGGGAACGTTGAAATATTAAAATCCTGGTCTTTCAGCAATACGGTATTCCTTACATACATACATACATTACCATTATAGACTGTTATGCCTTTCAGCGTTCAGTCTGCAAGCCTCTGTGAATTTACTAAACGTCGCCACAATCCTCGATTTTCAACTAGTGCTGTAGCCTCATTTAGTTCTATACCTCTTATCTTTAAATCGTTAGAAACTGAATCTAACCATTGTCGTCTTGGTCTACCTCTACTTCTCTTACCCTCCATAGCAGAGTCCAGTATTCTCCTAGGTAACCTATCCTCCTCCATTCGCCTCACATGACCCCACCACCGAAGCCGGTATATGCGTACAGCTTCATCCATCGAGTTCATTCCTAAATTAGCCTATATCTCCTCATTCCGAGTACCATCCTGCCATTGTTCCCACCTGTTTGTACCAGCAATCATTCTTGCTACTTTCATGTCTGTTACTTCTAACTTCTGCGAACCATGTGACCTTGCCGCGGTGGGGAGGCTTGCGTGTCCCAATGATACAGATAGCCGAGCCGCAGGTGCAACCATATCGGATGGGTATCTGTTGAGAGACCAGACCAACGAATGGTTCATCGAAAGGGGGGTAGCAGCCTTTCGGTAGTTGCAAGGGCGGCAGTCTAGATGATTGACTGATACGGCCTTGTAATAATACTCAACATGGCTTAACTGTGTTGATACTGCTACACGGCTGAAAGCAACGGGAAACTACAGCCGTAACTACCTCCCGAGGACATGCAGCTCTCTCTGTATGAATGATGTACTGATGATGGCTTCCTCCCGGGTAAAACATTCCGGAGGTAAACTAGTCCCCCATTCGGATCTCCGGGTGGGGACTACACGAGAGGGGGCGATCATCAGGAAGATGGATACTGACATTCTGCGAGTCGGAGCGTGGAATGTTAGAAGTTTGAATCGTTGTGGTAGGTTAGAGAATCTGAAAAGGGAGATGGATAGGCTAAAGTTAGATGTAGTTGGTATAAGTGAAGTACGTTGGCAGGAAGAACAGGATTTCTGGTCAGGCGACTACCGAATTATCAACACGAAATCAAACAGGGGAAATGCAGGGGTTGGTTTAATAATGAATAAGAAAATAGGGCAGCGGGTAAGCTACTACGACCAGCATAGTGAAAGAATTATTGTCGTCAAGATAGACACCAAACCAATGCCCACCACAATAGTGCAGGTCTATATGCCTACTAGTTCAGCGGATGATGAAGAAATTGAAAGAATATATGAGGAGATAGAAGATTTAATACAATATGTAAAAGGTGATGAGAATCTAATTGTGATGGGAGACTGGAATGCAGTGGTAGGCCAAGGAAGAGAAGGTAGTACAGTAGGAGAATTTGGATTGGGACAAAGGAACGAAAGAGGAAGTCGGCTGGTTGAATTCTGCACTGATCATAATTTAGTCCTTGGCAATACTTGGTTCAAGCACCACAAACGACGGCTGTATACGTGGACGAGACCTGGAGACACTGGAAGGTATCAAATAGACTTCATTATGATTAGGCAGAGATTCAGAAACCAGGTGTTGGATTGCAAAACTTTCCCAGGAGCAGACGTGGACTCTGACCACAACTTGTTGGTCATGAAATGCCATCTGAAGTTGAAGAAATTGAAGAAAGGAAAGAATGCAAAAATTTGGGATCTAGACAAGTTGAAAGAAAAGGGTGTGAGGGATTGTTTCAAGGAACATGTTGCACAAGGACTAAATGAAAAGGCTGAAGGAAACACTATAGAGGAAGAGTGGAGAGTCATGAAAAATGAAGTCAGTAAGGCTGCTGAAGAAATGTTAGGAAGGAAGAAAAGATCATCTAAGAATCAGTGGATAACTCAGGAGATACTAGACCTGATTGATGAACGACAAAAATACAAGAATGCTAGAAATGAAGAGGGCAGAAAAGAATACAGGCGATTAAAGAATCAAGTGGATAGAAAGTGCAAGGTAGCTAAGGAAGAATGGCTGAAAAAGAAGTGCAAGGATGTCGAAGGCTGTATGGTCCTGGGAAAGGTAGATGCTGCATACAGGAAAATCAAGGAAACCTTTGGAGAAAGGAAATCTAGGTGCATGAATATTAAGAGCTCAGATGGAAAGCCACTTCTAGGGAAAGAAGACAAAGCAGAAAGATGGCAGGAGCATATTCAACAGTTGTATCAAGGTAAAGGTGTAGATAATTTGGTTCTGGAACATGAAGAGGCTGTTGATGCTGATGAAATGGGAGACCCAATTTTGAGGTCAGAGTTTGACAGAGCTGTGAGTGACCTAAATAGGAACAAGGCACCTGGAATTGACGATATTCCCTCTGAATTACTGACTGCCTTAGGAGAAACCAGCATGGCAAGGTTATTTCATTTAGTGTGCAAGATGTATGAGACAGGAGAAGTCCCATCCGATTTTCGGAAGAATGTTGTTATACCTATTCCCAAGAAAGCCGGTGCTGACAGGTGTGAAAACTACCGCACCATTAGTTTAGTATCTCATGCCTGCAAAATTTTAACACGTATTATTTACAGAAGAATGGAAAAACAAGTTGAAGCTGAGTTGGGAGAAGATCAATTTGGCTTCAGAAGAAATGTAGGAACAAGTGAAGCAATCCTGACTTTACGTCTGATCTTAGAGGATCGAATCAAGAAGGACAAGCCCACGTACATGGCATTCGTAGATCTAGAAAAGGCATTCGATAATGTTGATTGGACCAAGCTATTTATGATTCTGAAGATGATAGGGATCAGATACCGGGAACAAAGAATTATCTACAATCTGTATAAAAATCAGTCTGCAGTGATAAGAATCGAGGGCTTTGAAAAAGAAGCAGCAATCCAGAAAGGAGTGAGGCAAGGCTGCAGTTTGTCCCCTCTCCTTTTCAATGTTTACATAGAACAGGCAGTAAAGGAAATCAAAGAGAAATTTGGAAAGGGAATCACAATTCAAGGAGAGGAAATCAAAACCTTGCGATTTGCTGATGATATTGTTATTTTATCTGAGACTGCAGAAGATCTCGAGAAGTTGCTGAATGTTATGGATGAAGTCTTGGGTAAGGAGTACAAGATGAAAATAAATAAGTCCAAAACAAAAGTAATGGAGTGCAGTCGAACGAAGGCAGGTGATGTAGGAAATATTAGATTAGGAAATGAAGTCTTAAAGGAAGTAGATGAATATTGTTACTTGGGTAGTAAAATAACTAACAATGGCAGAAGTAAGGAGGACATAAAATGCAGACTAGCACAAGCAAGGAAGAGCTTTCTTAAGAAAAGAAATTTGCTCACTTCAAACATTGATATCGGAATTAGAAAGATGTTTTTGAAGACTTTTGTGTGGAGCGTGGCATTGTATGGAAGTGAAACATGGACGATAACTAGCTCAGAAAGAAAGAGAATAGAAGCTTTTGAAATGTGGTGTTACAGAAGAATGCTGAAGGTGAGATGGATAGATAGAATCACGAATGAAGAGATACTGAATCGAATTGGTGAGAGGAGATCGATTTGGCTAAATTTGACGAGAAGAAGAGATAGAATGATAGGACACATCTTAAGACACCCAGGACTTGTTCAGTTGGTTTTTGAAGGAAGTGTAGGTGGTAAGAACGGTAGGGGTAGACCAAGGTATGAATATGACAAGCAGATTAGAGCAGATGTAGGATGCAATAGTACGTAGAAATGAAAAGGTTAGCACAGGATAGGGTGGCATGGAGGGCTGCATCAAACCAGTCTATGGACTGATGACTCAAACAACAACACACTTCTAACTTAAGAATAAGATATCCTGAGTCCACCCAGCTTTCGCTCCCGTAAAGCAAAGTTGGTCTGAAAACAGACCGATGTAATGATAGTTTCGTCTAGGAGCCGACTTCCTTCTTACAGAATACTGTTGATCGCAACTGCGAGCTCACTGCATTAGCTTTACGACACCTTGATTCAATCTCACTATATTACCATCCTGGGAGAATACACAACCTAAATACTTGAAATTATCGACCTGTTCTGGCTTTGTATCACCAATCTGACATTCAATTGTTGAATTTCTTACCTACGGACATCAATTTAGTCTTCGAGAGGCTAATTTTCATACCATACTCATTGCACCTATTTTCAAGTTCCAAATTATTACACTGCAGGCTTTCGGCGCAATCTGCCATTAACTCATTGCGGACCGTGGACGGCGTAAGACGTTCAAGCTTGCTCCTATGCTGCGGGCCGTGGACGGCGTAAGACGTTTAATGTTCCGCGCGAAGCAATGCTGTTTATATTCGTCATCTATGCATTCTTACACCTTAGTCAGCATTACTGGTTGTAGCAGGAAGTTGGTTGACCTCTTTGAGATAACCCTCGCGTTGAGTGGGCTCATGTTTATCTCAGCAGTTTTAGCTGAAAAATCTCATAACTTCCTCGCGCGTCAAGTTGGTACTTGAGATTCCAATGCAGTGCGTGTCGTCCTTACCGAGTGTAATATAATGGCTTATAATACAAAGTTTCTTAGGGAAGATTAAATAGATATTGTTCACAATGATTATTCTGGTGATGAAATTCCTGAAATAGACTCAGATAGTGAAAGTGATAGTGACGAGGAAATTGCGATTCCCGAATCCGATAGGCCTATAGAGAAAAGTGAAGTGCCTGATACATATCATCCTAGTTATTGTCCATCCGTTCCACCATTTACAGAGGATTCAGGTATAAACGTTCAAATAGAAAATAAGCAGGATATTTTGAGTTACGTGAGTATTTTCATGAATGACGAATTTTATCAGTATGTGTGTGAGCAGACCAATCTATACGCGAGTCAAGTGAGAAGTGCGGCGCCCCGGCCTTTCACAAAGAATTCGATCATGCAATCGTGGAAACCGATTAGTCCAAAATCCTGATATAAAAATGTACTGGACAGAAGACCCTGTTATTCAAACTACGATATTTTCTAATACAATGTTCCGAACATGCTTCCTTCATATTCTTTCATTTCTTCACTTCGATGACTAATCGTTATGCCGAAAATACAGATAGGCTGTATAAAATTAGACGTATTTTGAAACCTGTCACACCAGATATCACACCCTAAATATTTACTACAGGTAGGCACAAAGTATCATTTTTCTAACATTTATAGTTTAGAAGTAATTGTAAATTGTATTAAATGATGCACGTCAAGAGGGCCGGGCATGAAAAAGGCCGGTCCAGGCATTCAAGTGTCCCGCTCAGAAGCAGGTACTGAACGTGTTAAGACCAAGTCGTCAACATAGGCCAGACTGCGTATTACATTTCCACCTAACTGAATCCCTCCCTGTCATTTTATACCTTTCAGCAGATGATCCATGTAAACTACGAACAGCAAAGGTGAAAGATTACAGCCTTGTCTAACCCCTGTAAGTACCCTGAACCAAGAACTCATTCTACCATCAATTCTTTCCTCAGAAAATCAACATTTATATGAATTTCAAGTAAACAAATTCCAAGCATGCTCGGAATCTATCTCCTATTAAAATCCATCACCCTCGGCCGGGATCAATCTCACAAACCTCGGATCCAGGAGACAGACCACTGAGGATGTATTATTTGGAGATGTATTACTTGATTCTATATTCGTTTATAACATAACCAAGTTCGCGGTATATCGTACTGTATGCATAATACTCTTCTCCCTATAGCATTAATATTTCTATTGCTGGTATGCTGGCAATAGTCACGATGAAACATTCTTAACTATAATTTATTTTATTACAAGTTTACTAGCAAGCATGAAACACTTTATTATTTTTCTGATCCTATAAATACAGTTGAACCTGCTTTCTACGTAATTCGTATTTGTACGTAATTTCCTTTAGGTCCCGGTAAAATGTAATTTAAAAGCGTGTTAATTAAACCTTACTTATACGTAATTCGCTGTTATACGTCATTGAAATATAACTGAGTTTTGTGTAATTGTAATGAGCACGTGCTTTTTTAAAAGAAATGAATATATTTACAAAGTTTCCTCTTTGTCGGCGTAGGCGGAAATAGAGTGGTCGGGTTTTGGGGCTGAAACAGAACACAAAGAGTTACGCCGAGTGACATTGTTGACCCTTACTTACTGACGTCTCAACAAAGGCCAACCAAGTGAGTCCTCTTCGCTCCTCCTCTACCTTGGTCTTTTTGACCCGCCGCCACAGATTAAGATACATTACAAGCAACGAAACAAAAGAAAATACAGTAAATTTGTTTGAATATGAGAATTTCTTTCGTAGAAACAATGGAGAAGTAAAATGTCCACGGTGCCGGTATCTGGTGTTTACTGTTGAACAGTAGTTTTGTCATTCAGTTACTTTTGATTAGCCATGGAAAACAGAAAAATGAAAAGTTATACCCTAGATGAAAAAGTAAAATTTATATGAAAAGTGGACGCTAATCCACCCAAAACAATACCTGAAATTGCTTCAGACTTATGGACTGCTTATACCACGCTATGTGCAGTCATCAGTAAAAGAAACCCTATTTTCGGTTAGTTCTTAAAACTGGGTTCAAAATCAGCAAAGCGCAACCGTCAGCAAGAAGGAAGGTACGTAGATTTGGAGAAAGCACTTTTCACATGGATCCAGCAAAAGCGGGCTGCAGCTCTACCAATTAGTGGAGACATGCTGAAGGCAAAGGCAATAGATTTAGCTAAAATGATGAGTATCACTGCTGATTCCAAGGCTTCATCAGTGTGGCTGCAAGGATTTAAAGATCGTCATGGAATCACAGGGAGAACAATTTGTGGTGACTCAAAAGCTGTGGACGACGTCACGGTGCAACACTGGAAAGAAGAGGTTCTGCCGGATATCGTAAGCGATTATCGGCCTCCAAACATCTACAATTGTGATAAGACCGGCCTATTTTACAATCTCCTTCCTAATAAATCATTATCTGAAAAAGGTGACTCATGCCATGGAGGGAAGAAAAATAAAATTCGTGTAACAGTACTTCTCGCCACCAATAACGATAGATCTGACAAACTTCCTCCACTTGTGATAGGAAAATCGAAGAATCCTAGGTGTTTTAAGGGTGCGAAACAAAACCTATGGAATATAAATCCCAACAGAAATTCTTGGATGACTATGTTTCTAATGGAAGAGTGGTTGAAAACTGGACATTAAAATGAAAAAGAAACAGAAGCAGCTCCTTCTTCTTATGGATCGATGTGCAGCACATCCACCTCAAATCGTTCTGCACAATGTCTGAGTGGAATTTTTCCCTCCTAACTGTACCGGCGTTCTACAACCGCTTGATTTGAGCACCACTGCAAATTTCAAAGCGCATTCTAGAAAAATGCTGGTTCAAAATTTAATAACACTGAGTTATGCAAGAAATGAACCTCTCTCCATTAATTTGCTGCAAGCCATGGACTTTATTTCGGCTACCTGGAAGCAGGAGTCATCCTCCGCAATCAGCAACTGTTTCCGCAAAGCTGGTGTCTTACTAGAAGGGTCTGTCTCTAATGATGATTATGGGTACGAAGTTTTGTCTGGCAATGAGCTAACGCTACCACAGGGTGTATAATTCGATAGTTTTTAGTATTTCGATGATAATCTGGCTGTATGTGGAGAACTACCGGATGAAGAGATTATTGCTGATGTATGCCAACAATGCGGTGGTGATGGACAAGCTACAAGCGATAGTGATTGAATCTTGAAACACCTGAACTGAGTGAAGTGTTTAGTGCAATCAATGTGTGTAGGCATTGCATCAATGCGAAAAGTTGTAGTGAAAATGCTTTGAATCCATTACTAAGTTTGCAAAAGGAGGTGTATACTCTTAATGCAAGAAAAGTGAATCAAGCCAATCTATCTGATTTCTTTAAGGCTGGACCAAGTTCAAAATAATATTTTCTGTCTTAATGTATTTACTATTTGCAAGTATTTACACATGTAGGTCTATTCCATTGGTTTTTCAGTAAATATGTGATGTATTGCATAAGTCTGATTTCTAAGTAATTCTGAGTTACAAGTAGTTTTTTCTCCTCCCCTTGAGATACGTGTAAGTCAGGTTCAACTGTATATAATCTAGTGATTAGAAATTGTATACCACCACCTCTCCCACCGTGCCGGCCAACATTCTGATGGTGAAAATATTTTCGACAAACTGGATTCGGTAAACAGTAAAACGAAAATGTTAAAGGTCCATCTTTTCAATACAATGTGAATATATATCACATAATGTTTAAAGAGGGTTGGTACTAGTTTCGACGCTCATCGTGCGTCATCAGCCAACAAATCAATTGAGCAAAAGGCAACTTATCGAATAGCAATATATAACACATGATAGCACCTACGAGACAAATGTTAAAACTATGACTAGTTGAAATACAACACACATGACAGCAAACATAAGGATTAATGTTGAAAGTGAAATTGTCAAAAGTTAAAACAACGAAAGCAAAACAGAGAAGGTATAGGTCCCGCAACAAGAGCTTGTCGAAACTCAAACGTGCGCAGAGACCAATATCTGTTGGCGAAGTTTAAGCTCGTTGTGGGGCACCTGTGTGTCACCCGAATGCTGATTACCGGGCTCATTTACTCAACCGCTCACTGAGAGGCACAGTGTACAGCTCTTTATCAAGTGTGTATTGAAAAGAAGCAAGAAGCGTGTGCTTGTATTATCAATATTTTATTTATATTTCGTAGCTGAAAGTGAATTTGTAGTAGTATGATATATGATATTCAGTGTACGTGGCGATGCCCCCGTTTCGTTCTAAATTAGGGAGTGCTAAAACTTTACACAGTCAAACTAGAGAAGTTATTTATAATGTGTATAAATTCATGAAAAACGAAACCCACCCCACTGGAAACTTATGTGCTATTCAAAATAAAAGTGGCGGAAGCAACGGGTGTGTCGGACAGGTCCATGCGGAATGTAATACAAGACGCAAAGAAGATCGAAAGGGGTGAAGTGGATTCATTTTCAACGCCTGGAAAGAGAAGACCAAAGTCTGTCAAGAAGTGTGAATTAGACGATTTTGAGAAATGCGCGGTCAGTCGCACAATTCACAATTTTCACTATACCGAAGGCGAGAGACCAACGCTTGAAAAGATCCGTAAGAAATTGGTTGAGGATGTACAGTTTAAAAGTTGCGTAAGAACACTAAGCAAGATAGTTCGAGGCCTAGGATTTCGATGGAGGAAGACAGAAGACATGCGTAGAATACTGATGGAGAAGCCTGACATAAGGCTCCTACGTGTGCAGTACATACAAAGCATAAAGCGGTACCGACAAGTGGGTAGGCCTATTGTTTACACTGATGAGACATATTTGCATAGTTTGCACACCAAGTCAAGTGCTTGGAGTGACAGTACTCTTCATGGATTGAAGTCACCTATCTCGAAAGGGCAATGATTAATAGTAGTACATGCTGGTTCAGATGCAGGTTTCGTTCCAAATGCTTTGTTGGTTTTCAAATCCAACCAAACAACAAGGGGTTATCACGATGAGATCAACTATAGAAACTACGAAAAATATCTGACAGAGAAATTAATTCCTAATATGCCACCCAACTCTGTAGTCGTGATTGATAATGCCTCGAACCACAATGTCCAATGTGAGCATGCACCCACATCATCATCCAGAAAAAGAGTTATGCAGGATTGGTTGACTGATAAGGGTATTCCGTTTTCTACAGAGATGATAAAACCCCAACTGTACGCTTTGATTAAATCCCATAAATCACGCTATAAGTCATATCAAATCGACAGACTACTTGCTACATATGGGCATACGATTTTGCGTCTACCGCCATACCATCCAGACTTTAACCCAATCGAAATGATTTGATTGCTGATGGAAGGAATTGCGTCAATTGGGGCAGAAGAATGGTCGAGTCGATGTACGCACGTAATCGACACTGGAATAAGTACACTGCGAGCGATCACATAATGGATGAAGTATCAAACAGCATAATCATTAATCTGGAGAACGATAGTGACAGTGACGGAGCGAGCGTTAGTGATAGCGCGGATGACAGTGAAGGCGATATGAGCAGCTTTCAACCTCTTTCAGAAGATGCGGACTAGAATAAGCCATTGGGTAAGTTAACTGCTATTTTACGATCACATCATTCTTAATCTCTTTGTTTGTTATTGTTATTTCATTCAATGTTTCTGATTCGGCATGTTCAACAATATCATTATGCTATAGGGTAATGTGTCCTGGCTCTGGTTATAACTACAATAAGGCATTACATACACGCGCTGAGATTTCACTCGAACGCTGGTCACAGTTTAGCTGGCCAGACCGCCAGCGCAGACGGTTCATTAACAACTGCTGGCAGTACGGCGATTTAGCGAAATGAGGGGGGCGTGCAGTGCTACTACCGAGCCCACCCGAACACTGCCGATGTTCTGCGCAGCTTTCTTTGGCAAGCTCTTCTTGCGGGACCTCTAACAATAGTTAGGGTATGATACAAGAGAAAATAGTCCAGCTTGAGGATTGTAGAACATAAGGTGTATAACATTTAAATGCACCTACTAAGGCAAATTTTAAATGTAACGTTTAAATAATAATAATAATAATAATAATAATATTTGTTTTACTCCCACTAACTACTCTTATGGTTTTCAGAGACGCCGAGGTGCCAGAATTTAGTCCCGCAGGAGTTCTTTTACGTGTCAGTAAATCTACCGACACAAGGCTGACGTATTTGAGCACCTTCAAATACCACCGGACTGAGCCTAGATCGAACCTGCCAAGTTGGGGTCAGAAGGCCACCGTCTGAGCCACTCAGCCCGGGTAACGTTAAAATGATGAGGGTATGGTGCGTATAACAATCTAAAACATATGACAGCACCTATAAAGGCATTGTTAGATTATAACCAGTTGAAATGATGTGGTGCGTCTGACCATAAAATATAATATTTTTGAGAAGGTATCCCAGTTGATGAGTCTTCGTAAACAAGAGAATAGTCCAGCTTGAGGTGCATAGATCCTAAGGCAACATATGTTATCAGTGGGAAGAATAAACCTTGTTCTCTTAAGTTGCGGTGATTAACAGGCTTAATTCAGGTGGTTTCGAAGCCAACAATGTTGTCATGTGAAGATGTGATGTTTGGAACATCACAGCATGTGATAAATTATTGAACTGTGTAATTAATTGATATGTATATATTTAATCAGTGGTAGATCATTTTTAAATTAATGTGTGTGTATACATAGGGTTTTAATTGCCCATTTCACATCATTTCATTTCTTTGTATCGCGGCTATAACGTATTCTGAACGAACCACATATTGGGTAAAGTATTTCAACATCATTCATATTAATAGCTTGCAGTAAATTTTCCAATAGCCGTTGTGAGGTGACCAGTCAGCAGGCTAATTTCAGCCCATTTCCAGGAAAAATACGTCATCAAGGTTACGAGACACTTTACCCTCTCCAACTTCTGAAGAGACAGTTGAAACATTATGAACGCCGACTTTTCGAAGTTCGCTACCTGATGCTTTGATTTTGCGGGAAAGTTTAGCCTATGTGAATGGACGTAATGAAGCAACATGATGAATTCACAGCAATACAAAGGAGAAGAGATGAAACCTCGAATCTTACTGGACCATGTGATGTGGCTGATGGAGGTAGACTTTAGAACCGATATACTTCGAAGACGAGCTGGAGAGGACATTCTTTTTTCTTACTCTGAGACACAGAGACACTCTTACTACGATTCTACGCCTGCACATCGGAGAAGATTTTAACTTAGTTCACTTCGCATCAGAGTATATACTACTCAAAAGTTACTCTCATTGGGACCTGTAATCTCAATGATAAGAGGTAGTCAATGGGAGACCGGTTTTGACTAGTATAGGGGAGGAGAGCTTTTATTATGAATTCAGCTACGCTACTGTTCCGTAATACAGAAGAATACAAGTGTATTCTCTCCATGAACATAACCCATAGTGGTTTTGCATTTAAAATTAGGACTCATTACGACTTTATGTAAGGAGTACAGTAGGAAGTGTTAAAGGTAGGAAAAGCATAAGTAGGACCGGAATACAACAACAGATGAGGCAGCCGGTACGAGAGATCCATCGATCATCGGCTTCAAGACAACAGAGTCTACAAAGGGTGAGCTTATGGCATAAGTTACTGCAAGTCTTCGCGCAACAGTTCATTTTCTTAGAGTTAATTTCATTCAATTTTCCTTTTGCTTCCGTAAGTTCAGATTTCGTTAATACGCCGTTACGTCACTTTTTCATCCTAATAAATAGCTGTTTTAATTTGTATTTTATGAAATGATTATTAATGATCCTTAAGTTCCAAGTTAGTGTACTTAATGGTTAGTGTCCCTTCACCCTACCCCTGGGAGTTTTGAGTCGCATGACGTATTATTATTATTATTAATTACCAACTATCGTTTTCAAGCCATAAGCATGAAGGCTGGCGCCCATGGGATATTGTTTATGGAGAAACAATGAGATTTACTATTAAAGTGACCCGCCACGTTATAATACTGTCACACATCTGTAGGCTGAGTGAGTACGTCACAAAGATCATAATTTGAATTAACATCACGATTCCCAGTTCAGTATGGAAACGTGGAGACCTTGAGTAGCGTGATGGCACAGATGTTGAAAGGAGACTTCATGTCCTGGACTGTGACAGGTGGTGAAAACTGGGTTCACCATTTTGAGCCCTAAACAAAATGGCAATCGATAGAATGGTGCCATCCTGACTCTCCACAGAAGAAAACATTCAAAGCAACTGCTTCTGCTGGTAAGGTCACAATCACTGTGTTTTGGGACTGTGATGGTGCTACTCATTGATGCAATACCGAGAGGAACCACCATTAATTCTGAGGCATTAGTGAACACTGCATTAGTTTCTGGGCTACCATCATATAACACAGATCAAGCGTAGCAAATCAGGGGACAACTAGATTGGGCAAAAGTTTAAAAACGGGTTTGTAAAACAGAGGTTTATATCACAGTTAACACAACGTAGGAAGACCGTGGCTAATGACAAGAACATGACATACATCCGGCTATTAAAATAGTGACCACCAACCCATTGGTCTGGATTGGTTAGGTCTGGCTAGTGACAAGACCACTGGGATGTGGGCAAGCAAAGGGGGTCTGGGTGCGTAAGCCCCCAGGTTAGGGTAGCAAAGTGGCCAGTAAGCCTTTAGCATCCCCCGGGCAGTATTTGCTAGTGACAAGACCATTGTAATCCACCAAAAACCACTGATAGTGACAGGTTAGGTCAGGTTCAGTTAGGTGCGACATAATTTCTAATTGACAGACTGCTTTCATTGAAACAACAGTTGGTGACAATGATTAAATGCAATCAACATAAAAATGGTATGAATTATTGGTTAATCAGCATTTCATCCAATAAATATGCCATGAACTGGCAAACCAACTACATATATAGCATACATACATAAATAGTTCACAGAAATCAGTAAATAGGATATTAATTTATGGTACTCATTGTTTTTTAAAGAAAAGAACTATCCAGCTATAGTTGCAGTGAACTTTTTTACTATTATTGCACTGTTTTTGACCAGCATAGTAGGTAACCCACCACACACAAACAGAATGTTAAATAGCAAATGTCCTGAATTATTTCAATTTAAAAAACTGAATTTGTCCTCTGCTGTAAGTCTGCAAATTTTGTTGAATATATGGAGGTGGATAAGCTACAAGCTCTCTTTCTTTATCTGAGGAATTGTCATGGTAATGAAACTCCTGATTTGGGTATCATAAACAATTTATCATTTTTTAATTTTTGCCAGTGGCTTTACGTCGCACCAACACAGGTCTTATGGTGACGATGGGATAGGAAAGGCCTAGGAGTTGGAAGGAAGCGGCCGTGGCCTTAAGGTACATTTGCCTGGTGTGAAAATGGAAAACCACGGAAAACCATCTTCAGGGCTGCCGACAGTGGGATTCGAACCCACTATCTCTCGCATGCAAACTCACAGCTGCGCGCCCCTAACCGCATGACCAATTTGCCCGGTTTTTATCATTTCTCAAAGTTAAGTTGATAGCAATTCAGTCAAGGCCTGCCTAGGGAGGTGAAGTCACGAATGCCACTTATGGAGCCGCCATATTGGGTCTTTAAGCGAGCGTAACCAAAGGCAAGAGTATTCGAATTTAGAGGATTTCGGTACCGTACACTGAAATAAAAACAAAATACCAACCAATTTTGATAAAGAATTTAATTGGGCATCTCCTGGCCATGTATATATAACTGTATAACACTTAAATGATATGAATACATTCACAGCTGTTTGAATAGGAAGATAATTAACAGAGCCTGAAATTCTATTTTCTTTTTCTTTTTTGAGAAACAAGAATCAACAGAAAAGCTCACGTTCTTCTCTTTTACTTCCTTACAACTTGGTCTTGCTGTGTTTCTTGTTAATATCATCTGTCAAATACGTAATCTTATTGACAGAAACATAGAAATCTGTACAGCACCTGTGTCTAATTTTGATTACCGGTACATGAAATACTGAACTTTAAGTACTGTATTTAAAGTACTAAACGACGGTAGTAATAAATTACCTTCAGCGTTTTCTTTATTAAGAGAGTAATTTCCGATACTGCGTTTCTAAAAGGTTACCCCAGTATGTTGACAAACTATGAATGCCTCTTGAGTTGAATGCATTATATTATATATGGTAACTGTTGTTATCCATTTGTGTGGTATTTCTTTCGGTTCGAAGGCAAAAATATTCTGCACGTAAACAACAAGAGTGATGTTCTTAGCTACTCTTAACTAGTTTATTGATAACCCAAGCAGCTATATAGTACAAAGTTGTGGTGGTGATTATTGTTTTAAGAGGAAGTACAACTGGACAACCATCCTCTATAAACACTAATCAGAAGAAAACAAATGAAAGGGGACCAAAACTTCTAAAAATGAAGGTATCGGCAAAAGAAAGATGAAGGTCACAAAGTGCGTGGAAATGAAAAACCTCCTAGGCCTCGAATGCGCTAATGCCGTCGAGGTCGGAAAAGAACAACTGTTTACCAGGGGAGGTCGGATGGGCTAGAATAGTGAAAGCAATGTCAAGACTCAGCTAAGGGCCTCGTAGTCACAACCCAAAATAGGTTTCCCCCCGCGGGTGGGGGCAATAGAACAACCACAGTATCCCCTGCCTGTCATAAGAGGTGACTGAAAGGGGCGTCAGGCTCTCCTAACCAGTGAGCGTGAGTTGGCGACCACGGGGCTCTTAGCTGAGTCCTAATATTCATGTATATAATAATAATAATAATAATAATAATAATAATAATAATAATAATAATAATAATAATGGTTAAGAAAATTAAAGCCATTGGTAGGCACAATTTCATAAGAAATAGAAATTCAGTCACTATTAAGTTGAGTTAACCTAGGTTAGACTATTTTAGGGATTACATTAGGATATTATGTTAGGCTACAGTACATTAAATTACAGTAGTTTGTTAGTGCGAGTGAAGCAAGTGTTGTGATCTTTAAGTATTTGTCCAGCCATATAATGTACTCTATCGAGCATTTAAGATGAATGAAATTTAGCTGTAAATAACTACACTACAGTATAAGACTGCTAATATCAATACAATTGTTGTAATGATCGCCAGCTGGACATAAATTGTTGGTTTGAAGTGATAGGCCTACTGTTTGTTGTGATTATAATTGGTAACTGAACAAGAACAAGCATTTCAAATATCTGTGAAACATTTCTACGTTGCATGTAGGGTTAGAATGATACTGTCTGTAGTTTACATGAAAAGGAATGGAATGAAATGGCGTTTGGCTTTTAGTGCCAGGAACGTCTGAGGACAAGTTCGGCTCGCCAGGTGCAGGTCTTTTGATCCGACTCCCGTAGGCGACCTGCGCGTCGTGATGAGGATGAAATGAGGATGAAGACGACAAATACACCCAGCTCCCGTGGCAGCGAAATTGAACAATTATGGTTAAAATTCCTGAACCTGCCGAGAATCGAACCTGGGACCCCTGTGACCAAAGGCCACCACACTAACCATTTAGCCATGAAGCCGGACACATGAAAAGGAAATTTTCATAAACATCAATACTAGTATTACACATTTCCTGTTACTTTTCTTACTTGTTTTGACAGACAATTCTCTTTCTTTGGGAGGTTTCCTATTATTTGTCAAAGACTTAGGTGGAGCCGGCCCCGTGGTGTAGGGGTAGCGTGCCTGCCTCTTACCCGGAGGCCCCGGGTTCGATTCCCGGCCAGGACAGGGATTTTTACCTGGACCTGAGGGCTGGTTCGAGGTCCACTCAGCCTACGTGATTAGAATTGAGGAGCTATCTGACGGTGAGATAGCGGCCCCGGTCTAGAAAGCCAAGAATAACGGCCGAGAGGATTCGTCCTGCTGATCACACGACACCTCGTAATCTGCAGGCCTTCGGGCTGAGCAGCGGTCGCTTGGTAGGCCAAGGCCCTTCAAGGGCTGTAGTGCCATGGGGTTTGGTTTGACTTAGGTGGATTAGGGACTTTGAAAATTGTTGGGATGGAATTCCACTTGAGTAGTTTCCATCCATCTGCCCTCTTTAGTTCAAATTGCGATTATTCAAAATGATGCTAGAAGAAAATACACCGGACCGCCATAAGACCTATCTGTGTCGGTGCAACACAAAGCCACTAGCAAAAAAAAAATAAAAAATAAGATCTATAAATATAAAACATCGTTCATATAAACATACTGTTATTCACGAATAATACGAATGTATAACTTCACTAACCTCACACAAGAAGCAATTATCTGCAGGTTGCCATTTGTCACGCCTACAGTTTTGTACCCACTGAGCTCTCCTTTGCTTATCTCTCGGGAAGCGAAAACACTCTAATTCCGTCAGTTATCTTATTTTGACAATCTGGTGCGGCGTAGTATCGCGCTTTCCTTCAAAATACAAGTAATAACTGACATCATTACATCGGGCATGCCCACGTAACAACGATATTTGAGACCCAATATGGCCGCCACCGCAAAGAATTGCGGTAGCGTGACCAGACCTCCCTAGACAGACCTTGAATTCAGTCACATATGACAGCGACATCTTTCGTGGTACATGTGAATTACACTGCAATACCATCATTTTTAAAGAAGCTTTGCATGATATTGAACTGGGGGTGAAAGTAAATGGTGTTTTGATCAATAATATTAGATATGCAGATGACGCTCTGATTCTGTGCAACACTATAGAAGGCCTTCAAGAAATCCTGAACAGAATCCATGTCAGAGGTTTACAGTATGGTCTCAATATAAATGTAGAAAAAACTAAATTAATGGTATTTAGCAGAAATAGTAATGCAAATGTCACCTTGCCATTAAACAACCGTAAAATAGAACAAGTCCACCAGTTCAAGTACCTCGGCAGCATAATAACAGAGAGTATGGATCCAGATAAGGAAATCAGATGCAAAATTGAGAACGCTAGAGCTGCATTTCGCAGGATGAGCTCTTTGTTCTGTAATAATCACCTAAATCTGAAGCTCAGACAGAGATTAATGAAGTGCTACATCTGGTCAGTACTGTTACATGGAGCAGAAACATGGACCTTAAAAGCTGCAAGTATCAAACGACTTGCCGCCTTTGAAATGTGGTTGCACAGAAGAATGCTTAGAAAACCCTGGACAGCTATGATAACAAACGATGAAGTCCTAAGGAGAGCTAGGACAAAGCAAGAACTAATAACAACTATAAAAGTTCGCAAAACAGCTTTAGGCCACGTATTAAGAGGAAACAAATATGGCCTCATAAAACTCATTCTCCAAGGTAAAACAGAGGGCAAACGGCGAGTTGGCAGACCAGAGATAACATGGTTACACAACATCAAGCAGTGGACCGGAATTGAGACAACTGAGAGACTCTTCCGACTAGCAGAAGTCAGAAAAACTTTCTCCAGAGTAATCGCCGACGTCTGGGCAACCGGATATGGCACTTGAAGAAGAAGATAGCTATACACTGAATAAACCCTGTATAAGCAATGCAGATTTTTCTTACAATAAACATTGTAAAAGCACTGTATTACTATACCACACATATACACTCGTTGCACGCCGTAGGAATTTCTTCCAGTAGTTCACCAATGTATTTCGTCACGTACACTGCCTTTATGATCACTCTTTCTACTTATCCAGAAGCAGAACCTTTCTAAAAGCCAAGTCGTAGGACAAATAAACTTTGCATATCGGAAAGGCTGTGGCAACACGAGGTGATAAACAGCTGGCAATCGACAAATATTTGTGATTGAAACCGACTTTCAACCTATTAGGTCGTGTTACGTACATTTAGTACGTGTTGAAGAGATGTTAAGTACAGAACAAAAATGGCCAACCAGATACCAGTGGGATCCGAACCCACTACCTCCCAATTTCGCGTTGGTTGCTCTACCATGGCTTAGGCCATCTTTGTTCTGTTGGAAAGGATCTGAGCTACAGGTCTGGTACTACAACCATCACACTGTAGAGTGCGTTTTTTAAGTTTCCCATTGAGGGCCAAGTCAATGAATATTGAATTTTCACAACCACATTGTAATCGAAACCCACTTTCAACCTATTAGGTCGTGTTACGTACATTTAGTACATGTTGAAGAGATGTTAAGTACAGAACAGGAGAGACCAACGTGACGTTAATAGCAAACTTCCGCAAGGTTATTAGGAAAATTGAGAATAATGGAGTTACAAAAAGGACAAGGGCCCCTAACTGGGAGACGACAGAAAAAGTAAGTACCGCATATTATTGATATTTCATTAAGATGGTCACTTCATTATCATATTATATCAATATTCTTGTATAAAAAAAGCCATATCATTATAACGTGAACAATTTGTTCCAGGCATTATTGAAAGAGGTCATAAAGGAGGAACTATGCATTATAGAATGCAAAATGACTAACACAAACACAAATAAGGCCAAGAGTAAGACATGGCAGAAAGTACATAAGAGATAAGAATGTATTTCTGTTAAATACTCTAAGATTTTATGTGCCGAGCGGAGTACCGCTACAGTTATGGAGTGAAGCTCTGCATTCGGGAGACACATGGGTTCGAGCCCCACCGTTGACTGTCCTGAAAATGATTTTTTGGGGTTTCCCATTTTCACTGCACGTAGCAAGGTTTAATGTAACTTACAAAGATATGTTTAGTTGACAAGGTTAGACAGGAAACTATAAAATAGGCAGGTAAAATTGGATGTAAATTTCAGGTTCACAGAATTAAATGGCCAAGATAGAAGTCCCCCGGAACTAAAACAACAGTGGCAGTGTATGAAAATGGATGCAAAGAAGTGTCTACACACCGGCAAGCAATGCTGCAAACAGGTGGCGGACCAAAACCTCTAAGTCCGAGTAAGGACACAATGAAACTAGTGGAACTTCTTCCTCTTGAATTTGAAGCGGGCCATAATGAATTATGCCTGTTGCTCACGGTAAAATTTTCTGTCAAATTTATTGTACAATAATTTAATTTTATAAAATTTCTGTTGCTCACGGCCAAATTTAAGTTTTATAAAACCTTTGACAAAACTTTCATAAAATAGGACATGTTCTATTCCGTAAAATTAATTTTATGAAATGAACCAATCAGCGAAGCTGACATCATGATGATGCTGGCGCTACGTCGTGAGAAGATTGCGAAGCTCGATTGTAAACACACATTTCTTTCTAAAATGGCAGGTTCTGGGTGGACTAAGGAAGCTGTTAGTGTTTTACTGGACGAATACCAGAAATATCCATGTTTGTACGAGGTTAAAACGCCACTTTACCACAACAGAAATGCAAGAAGAGAGGCAGAAAACACAATCGCCGAAATTGTGTCACAAGTTCGGCCGAATACAAGCCCGGCTGATGTGAAGTCAAAGATAAACGGGCTTCGAACTCAATTCACTAATGAGAGGTTAGTACTGAATTTGATCAATCGTAATTATTTGAGATTGATTGATTTTTCTTTAAATTTGATATGAAGGTTATAATATGGCAGATAGTAAAGCTAGTTCTATTCATGCATTCACGGTTGACTTGGTGACCTGTCAAAAATTTAAATGCAGTAGGCCTAATTATTAATGTACAGCCTACTGTGTACCAATAAACAGGTTTTTTGTTCTTCAGTGTATATTAAAATGTGACTGACTTACTTAAATCTGCACGTTTACTGTAGTACATTACATTCAATTGTTTGTTTTCAGGAATAAGGTTATGAAATGTTTACACAGTGGAATGGGTGGCAATGAAGTATACAAACCAACATTTGCTTGGTATGACCGTATGCTGTTCCTTATTCCATATATTGCTACCAGGAGCAGCAAATCAAATTTGGATATGAATACAACTTGTAGCAGTGATGACAGTCAGGTAAAGCTTATTTCTAAATCTAGATTTCATAGGTTACAAG
Organism: Anabrus simplex; assembly: GCF_040414725.1. Classification (NCBI taxonomy): domain Eukaryota; kingdom Metazoa; phylum Arthropoda; class Insecta; order Orthoptera; family Tettigoniidae; genus Anabrus; species Anabrus simplex. The sequence continues at coordinate 147,498,758 of NC_090267.1, read as the reverse complement.
ATAGTCATGTCACATGTGACCTGTGCAACAACCAAATTTAAATATGAAA